>NC_069077.1:135270970-135574000 GCF_025698485.1 Gossypium arboreum
ATGCTTCTTTATTTTATAATATAAAATGCTGCTCATCTGTTTACAACTGTTGATTATCTTAGACAGGTCGATTTGTTGAATGCTTGAGAATTTTTTGTTAGAAGGGGAAAATAAATATTAAACACATCCATATCTAGATACTGTCACAATATCTAACGTAAACATTGAAGGGGATTACTTGTCATATTTCAGAAGGTTGTAATTAAAATTTCCAATCATTAAAGGGTATTTGTTTCTCATTTAAGGGCGGCTTAAGATGTTTTTCACTTCTATGAAGAATTTCAGGGATCTCCATCTCTGACTAGACTGGTTATGCACTTATTTGTAATATCTAAAATCAGATGTCAGACTTAATTTAATCTCATAACATAGCATACAATTAGAGTGGAGAAGCTTTGCTTTATATTAAAGGTACTCCAATATTTTTTGTCCATTAATATTAATCATCATTCATAAGTATAGTTTACATAATTCATATGTGGGCTTACACATATAAATGATGATTTGTGTATTGAAAAGCAATAGACAAAAATGTAATAGATCAGATCTCAACAATATATTAATTTAGTATAAATAATTTTTTGGTCTTAGGCCATCTTGTATCTAATAGTGACATTGGGTTTTAACTAAATCTGGAGGGGAGCCAGGTCAGATTTCTAAACAAAGGGCAAAGCTCTCTCAACATTGTTTTCTTCTTTTACAAGACTCAAATTTAGAGCATTAAGTTCCTTATTAGTTGACCCAACAAGCTTTGGTCTACAATTTAGTATGTTAACACATGATTACATACATATATCTTAAATGATGTGAAATATGATCGTATACTGATAAAAAAAATATGTGATCGTATACTTTCCTATTTATCAGGCTATGACTTATGAAATGCTTTATAGATGGTTTTGCATCATCATTGCTAATAATTTTAGCACTCATATTTGGGGTTTCCCCCTTTTCTCATTCCCAGTTACGGTGTTGCTGGACTTTTTTTCTATGTAACCACGTATTATTGCTGCCTTATTGAATCATAAACAAATTTTTGGTACACTGACCCTTGGACTACATGACGGGATGTAGCCGTCCCATTCCAAAAACCACACCTCTGTTTAAAACCATGAGAGCCCCGAGTGACATATATGTAAGTCCTAAAATATAGACAGTGGTGTCTGCTTGAGGACCTTTCTGTCATTCTACTTAAAGTTGAAGGAACCAAAGGGCATTGCTGTTTGTGGCAGATAGACGGTAGTTACGGAAAATACCTATCACAATCAACATACATGCGCATGCCTGCTAGAGCAGTTTTATCTCATCCTTCTTTAGTACTTATCTTCCATTTTGCCTTTTTCTGTTTACATTTAAAATGTTTTGCAGGTTCTTGTAAGAAATATTCCTCCTGATCCGGATGAATCAGTTAGTGAGCACGTCCAACATTTTTTTTGTGTAAATCATCCTGATCATTATCTTACTCATCAGGTGTGTTTTCCTTTGACAAGTTTTCACCTATGATAATTTGATTGTTAAATAACTTCTAAGTAGCACTACTGCAGGGAATAAGAAAAATAGGTGTTCTAACAGAAAATTCTATGTTACAGTTTTTGGATTCAAGTATTATGTTTCTATTTGCCAGTGATATAAATTTCTATAGCATTAATTGCTTTACTCTGTAACTTTGATAGATTGTATATAATGCAAATAAGCTAGCGTCATTGGTTTCAAAGAAGCGCGACTTGCAAAATTGGTATATTTACTACCAAAATAAGTTCGAGAGAACTTCAAAGAGGCCGCTCACAAAGGTAATATCTTTTTATGACAAACTAAATTTTGCTCGATTTCCTTTCTTGGTGGAATAGTTTGTTTAATGTTACAGCAATTGCCACTTAGTATTCCATGTTAATTTCAGCTGTTTGGTTCATTCTCCAAATTTCTTGTTATTATAGACAGGTTTCATGGGTCTCTGGGGCACTAAAGTTGATGCAATCGATCATTATACTTCTCAGATTCAGAAGCTGAATGAAGAAGTAAGTAACATGGTGACTGTACTAGGATTTTTTAGAAAAATATCTTTGTTATGCAAAAACTATCATATGATGAGGAAATAATTATATGATTAGAATTTCCAATTAAGAGTTTATAAATATATAATATATTAATGGTCTATATTACCCGCATTCCCTCTTTTTTTTTTTTTTTTTTTTTGAGAAACGCATTCTCATTTTTTTTGGTATCTATCTATGATTTTCAACACATATCTAGATTTTGGTATGGGGTATAGTACCGTAAGAAATCTCCTAATACATAAAAGAAAAATTTAGACATATCCGTGCTGGACACATTCTATATTCGAGACTTACATGGATATTGGCTATAGCTACATTGTTTCTCTTGGTTAAGCATCACCTCCCCAACATCCTTCCAGGCACATATACATTCTATTTTCTATCTTTTTATTCTACTAAGGTAAGAATATCTAAGTATGATCGAAACAACATTAAGATGATATACGGTTTACCTTCCAGACAACATAAAGTTATCTCCCTCGTCTTGTTTCTTCCCTTAGTATTTGGTTTTCTTTTTCTTTTTCCTGTTGTCAATATGTAATTTAATTACTCATGAGAAAACTGAAATTCCTTCATTCTAATTTAGGAAGCCGTAGAAAGAGAAAGAGTCAAGAAAGATCCGGATGCTATAGTTCCAGCGGCATTTGTTTCATTCAAATCGCGATGGGCGGCAGCAGTCTGTGCTCAAACACAGCTCTGCCGTAATCCTACACTTTGGTTGACGGAATGGGCCCCCGAGCCTCGTGATGTTTATTGGGATAACTTCGCTATACCATATTTTGAACTCACCATTCGAAGGTTGATAATAGCCGTTGCTCTATTTTTTCTAATTTTCTTCTTCATGATCCCTATAGCTTTTGTTCAATCTCTAGCCAATATTGAGGGGATTCAGAAGGTTTTCCCCTTCTTGAAGCCATTAATACAAATGTAAGTTTCTTGTCGCTGTTTTCTTTCTATTAACTAAGCACCTCCTCATGTCTCTCTTGATATTTTCTCATAGTCATTAAATATGATACTCTGAATTTTCATTTTGCTTGAAGTACCTGTATCTGACATACATTTGGATATGAGTATGGAGATACAACCCTCCAAATAAATGAGAAAACTTAGAAATTTTGAACATATCCGGTGAAGAAAAGGTTTAAAAGACAACTATTTAGTTTTCAGTTATGCTACTTCGACTCTTATTTTCCGTGCTAACACATTTAAATATGGGTACAAGGTACGATCCTCCAAATTTTATAGGAAAACTTTGAAAAACTTAATTGTACACACTCAAATGTGACACTCAAGTCCGAGTAACTAGGTTTCCCTTCCCTGCTTGCAACTAATACTATGATGTTTTGAGACTTGTAGCGGCTAAAACTTTCCAACTGCTTTAAAACTTTGTTTCAGAGAGTCAGTCAAATCCGTTATCCAAGGCTTTCTCCCTGGGATTGTACTGAAGATATTTCTTGCTGTACTTCCCCAAATCCTTATGACAATGTCTAAAATAGAAGGATATCCATCCATCTCAGCTTTGGATAGAAAATCAGCTGCGAAATATCACATGTTCATTCTTGTCAATATATTTCTTGGAAGCATTATAACTGGCTCAGCACTTCAGCAGCTTAAAACTTTCATCGATCTGCCTCCAACAGAGTATGTACTTTTGCTTTTCCCCAGAAAAATGGATGGGTTTAAATATTTTTACTTAATGATATTCACATGCAACTTGAGTACTGAAATAAATTTATGGTGGACAACCATGGTTGTTACATGAAGAAATTAAGTTAGATCAGCAATTATTGGTAGCTTATTGCACGGAATTCATACATATCGCACAGATATACAACCATAATGGTTCTAAATTGATGCTGGAGATGAACTGATGAATTTCTTCATTTTTTCATCCTTTGGTTCCTTATGTTTTCTTTTCAATTGCAACATTCTACCTTTTTCTATATCCTCCATTAATGTGTTTATGATTTACTATTCTGCTGATGAGCTCGTATACCATTATGTCCGCCTAAATTGCTCGAACTTTTCATTTTTCTTGAAGTTTACACACCACTTGTATTTGATGCATATCCAAGCCCAAGTAATAAAGATGTCCGCACGCAAGAAACATAGCTATCTTTCTGAATACTATTTACATTATATCATAGTATTTTATCTTAACGTATCTGATAATATGGACGTGTGATCAAATTACTTTGCTACTTTGTGCAGGATTCCAAAAACCATTGGGGTATATATCCCAATGAAAGCTAATTTTTTCATTACTTATATAATGGTGGATGGATGGGCAGGGGTTGCTGCAGAAATCCTGAGATTAGTACCATTGGTGTTGTTCCACTTGAAAAATACATTTTTGGTTAAAACAGAACAAGATAGATATGAAGCAATGGAGCCTGGTTCCATTGACTTTCCAGTAGGTGAACCAAGGATCCAATTATACATCTTGCTGGGACTTGTTTATGCTCCCATCACCCCTTTTCTTCTTCCTTTCATCATCATTTTCCTTGCTTTTGCCTATGTGGTATTTCGTAACCAGGTACACTACTAGCCAAACCAAATATCACATTGTCCTCCTTGCATGGTTTATATTGTATGGAGCGTGATATATTCCTTGTTAACCGGATTAAGTGTTGGATATGGATGATGTATCAATCCTAAGTTTTGCTCTTAGTGTAAATCTACTTTTATGTCCAGATATGGGTCGGAATCCGACAAATTCGATTATTTCTTGTTTTTACTTGAGCGAAATGTTGTTGTTTGTTTGTGCAAGGTTATCAACGTGTATGATCCAAAGTACGAGAGTGCAGCAGCATTTTGGCCAGACGTGCATAAGAGAGTGGTGATAGGTTTATTCATATCTCAACTTCTTCTACTGGGATTGTTGAGCACAAAGAAGATCGGGCGTAACTATTTTGCATTGCTTCCCCTTCCCGTTCTGACGATCTGGTTTTTCATGTACTGCAAGGGCCGCTTTGAATCTGCTTTTGTTAGATTCCCTTTACAGGTACCTAACTATCATCTAATCTTTTATTATATCATACTTTTAGTTTGCCATGACCGTGAGCTTAGAGGCACCTCTTGATGGTTGAAAAGGCAAAATCATGAGTGCTAAGATATAGAGGTCATGTGAGCAAATATCCTAGAGGTTATAGATTAATTATGGACACCGACCATGTATAAAGCTCTTCGTATCATGGTTTCGCAGCATGCAGTGTCATATTTGCCCACATGATATTTATATTCTAGAGGCTGCAAAGTTGTTTAATGGTCATAGTTTCGCTTATTCAGGTATCGAGAGAAGCTCTCTATAAAACCAAACATGATAACATTGTCAGCCCAATGCTGCTATACTTTTTATACAAAATGCTTGCAGGACTTATGATATTTGTTTGAAAACACACGCACACACATATACAGGAAGCAATGGTAAAAGATACATTAGAAAAGGCAACGGAGCCACAGTTCAACTTAAAAGCATACCTAAAAGACGCATATATGCATCCTGTATTCAAAAGCAGCGACGTGGAGAAATCAGATTTCACATTTGAAGAAGAGAAGAGCCCACTGGTTGCCACAACCAGGGTAGCCACCAAACTTTCTCCCGATGTGAATTCTTCCTCCTCCGTTCAATCGGATGCTTAATTTGTTTTTCTACTTTCTAACCCGAATACCATCCCTAATTCGCTTCCCCATTTTCAACTTCACATCATATATGTGTATTTATCCTTGTATATATGTATATGATATAACTTTAGCTTCTCAACACTTGATTTATTGGCCTCTCAAGGGGGACAAAAAAATAGAAAACAAAAGGGGAGTGGCAGTTTGCTTAATTGATATATTGTCAGTCACATTTAAATTTAGGGTTTCTTATGTCTTTCTTCTTATTCCTTTTATTCATATATACTTGTACATATATATATGACGGGTCACATATTAAAGCCCATAAGGAATATACACAAAACGTTTCATAGAGATTAATTGATTAAATTAGGTTTATTTAACCTCACTTGAACTAACTCGATTTGTGAAACATATGGAGAAACTCATCTATTTGAAGTCTTAGTAGCCAGGGGTGAAGCTAGAACAATTTTATAGGGGTGCTGGATGAAATTTTAATTTTTTATAGTTTATATCTTTATAATTTGTAAAGGATTAAATTGAATTTTTATAATTTTAGGGGGTCAAAGTGCAATTTTATCTTTATTAATTTAAAATTTTTAAAAAATTTTAAGGGACTAAATAGTAATTTTATATTTTAAGGGGGCAGGGCCCATGCCAACCCCCTGGCTTCGCCCCTGTTAGTAGCTCAATGAAACACTTCAATAAAACTGGATAAGATTGTATAGTATTAAATTCCTTAAGACTCATATTATAGATAGACTATGATATCGACTATCGATGTAATTTAAATTATATTGTTGGATTTGGGGACTCAATTATAGATAGAACTCTTTTTTCATTTGCAATTACTCAATTGTATTTCTTCGTTTGTGAGTTTGCTTCTGCTTTATTTCAGTGTCTTAGAGAATTTTTTTTTAAAATTTTTGCATTTTCGAGAGATAGGCTGATTTAGGTGAATTTAAAGCAAATTAATCATCTAAGGTTGTGCGTGATTTGTCAGACTTAAATTTTGGTCTTGTACATATACATGAAAATCAATTATTTTCAAAAACCTAACTTAACGTCAAAATGATTTGATGTTTTGAATCATTCGTTTTATTGGTTAGATTCGATTATACTTGAGTTTGGACATTGAAAATGATTTATTGGAAAGAACAATCTCCAATAATTTTTATGAATCATAAAACTAAGATTGTTTGAATTGGATTGGACTGGCCAGTTAGACCAGAAATTAGCGGTGGTATCGGTCCAAAGATGTGCATTGAACCAGTTGATCTGAGAACTGGTATGAATTGGTTGAACAGAACAAAAAAGCAATTGAAGGATTGTTAATATTTTATTTTTATGAATTTTTTAGTGATTTATTTAATCGAATCAAATAGATTGTGTAACAGTCCGTTTTTCAATGGAGTCGGAAATAGTGGTTTTGGGACCACAACTCCAACATGTCGGTTCGTAAATATTAAGTAATTAATATTTACAAGGTTATTAGTCTAGTATTAAATTTTAGTTAAGAAATTATATCGTTTAGATAGTTAATTAAGTAAAAAAGACTAAATCATAAAAGTGGAAGAAATTGGTCTCCATTAGTTAAAGTTATTAAATAGTTGTAGAAAACTAAGTTGAAGGATTAGAATGGAAATTAAACCATCATTATCCTTAGTGGACTGTATTGGACTTGAGGTTGTGAATTTTAGATGACAATTTAAATGGAAAATTGGTAATTAATTAATTAAGTAAATTATAAATTAAAACATGTAAAAATTTCTACCATCTTCTTCCTTGCAATTTTCAACCGAAACCCTAGATGAACTAGAGCACACATTCGGCCAAGCTTGGTTTCATAATAGATCAAGAACGAGCTGAAGGTCGTGGAAAAGAAAAGGTTGTGGAATAGTCCCCGTATTATCGTTAGTGTTGCAGTTTAGTCCGGTAAGTTTTTTCAGTTTAATACTAATGTATTTACACGCATGATTGATGAATTAAATTTTTTTTATTTGAACATTATAATAATGTTATGTATATGAGAATTGAAGTAATGGATTGTTATAGCATTGATCATTAATGAAATGTTCTGAGCCGGATGAACTTAGAATAGAGTACGATTGGCATGCCAATAAGTTATTTGAACGCAGTACGAGATTGATCTGAGTAGTGGAGATTATTTCTGTATTTTCCCTATTCACTAGATAAATTGAGGTCCTGCATTAGTTGCAGACTATCATGTTATATTACAATGTTATATGGTGTGTTGGTTGGTTTTGTAACGACCTAATTTTCAGTGGTGTCGGAAATGGTGATTTGAGATTACTAAATTCGACAAATAAGATTGAACAAGATAGTAATTTAATATTTATGAGTCAAGTAAGAATTTAGAAGAATTTGTGAAATGGTGAAATTAGTGAATTAAAAGAATTTATTAGGTCAAACGGGTCAAAAATGAGGTATCGAGACCTCAAAGTTGAAAATCGAGCTATAAATATTTTTATAAATATTTATGGAGTGTCATTGAGTTAGTATTAAAGTTTCGTTAGAAAATTTTAACGCTTGGATGGCTAATTAATTGAAAAGGATTAAATTGAAAATAGCACAAAATTTGTTAAATTGTGAGTAAATAGCTTAAGTATTTAAAAGATGGATTTAAAGAGAAATTAGACCCAAAGGTTAATGGCTGGACGGTTTGGGTATGAAATAAGCAAGAAAACAATGTGAACAAGGGCAAAATTGGAAATAGATAAAAGTTAATAGTTAAATAATGATGTAATTGAAAAATCTAGACATTTTCTTCATAATTTCTCAGCCAAAACGCCATAGAAGGTCTGGAGAAAGCTGGTTTTCATATTTTTACATCATGTGAGTCTAATTCTTGCTTTTTCTTGATAATTTTATGTTTTTATGACTTTTACAATTAGGTCCACTTGTAGAATTCATTAGTTTTTGATTTTATGGGTGAAATTGGAAGTTACCCTGGATGGATAAGGGAATTTTATGATGAATTATTATGAAATTTAAGTTCTAATTTCATATTAAGGTGGTTTTATTAAGTGATTTTGATAGGAAATGATATTTAGGACCTAATTGTGAAAAAGTTGTGAATTGAAGGTTTCTGTTGAAATTAAGAATATAAAAGGTTTTGAAATAGTTTATAATGATAAAATAAAGTTTTAATTGAGAAAAATTAGTTCAATTGATGGGTGAATTGAGTAGGGACTAAATTGTGAAAACTGTAAATTTTGGGGTAAAAGTGTAATTTCGAAATTTGAACAGCATAAATTGTGAAGTGAAATAGAAATCAAATAACTGCTAATGAGTAGAAATATTTTATATTATAGATCAAGAATCCAAAGAAGAACGAGGAAAAGAAAAAGTTGCGGAATAGTCCCAAAATTTCAATATCTTTTACAAATTAGCCGGGTAAGTTCATATGGTTGAATTTAGATGTTTATTTGTGAATGATTGAAGTTTATAATGTGTTATTATATACGAATTTGTTGTGGGATTGTGTAGATTTTGTTAATGAAAGAATAAATGTGGAAATGCAAATTAGGAAAAACGCAGGATTGAGTAACGTTAGTATCGTGACGTGTGATGAATTGATTGGATAAGACCATGGTTGTTCCATGGCAAAGTGTGAAATGTAGGTATGGTATTATCCATCTTGAAATGTGAAATGTAGGTATGGTATTATCCATACTGAAATGTGAAATGTAGGTATGGTATTATCAAATCCATACTTGAGTTAAGAAATGTAGGTATGGCATTTCCCATACCGAGTTGAAAATGTAGGTATGGTATTTCAATGAGGAAAACCATACTGAGTTGTGAATCGTGGCATTGAGCAACGACGTACTCAATTTCGTAAGCCGTTTCCTAATTTGATTATAAGAAATAAAGAGAAGTGATCCAAATGAAAGAGATTGAGTAGTTATTCTTGTTGAGCTCAACTATGTGAATTATTATAACAATGGTTGTGAATCGCAGGAAACTTTAGTAAATGTTTTGGTATTGTTTGGAAATATTATGTTTGGTAAGCATTACTTTTAACTTATGAACTTACTAAGCTTCAATAAGCTTACTTGTGTGTGTTTAATATTTTTATGTAGATTGACTTGAAGTGAAGTGGGTAGATCGGATCAACACAATATCCAGATCAATTCCGGTAGCTTTTGTTTTATGTTTGAAGATTTATATGGCATGTATAGAGTTTGAATGAATTGAAGTAAAGATGTTATAAACTAGTTAACAATATTTGTACTAAAATAGTTTTCGTAAGTAGCAGTAGTTTGACTTTGAAAATCACTAAAAATAGTAGAAATGGAATTAAATAATGAATAAATTATGGAATCAAATCTCGATGAGTCTATTTTCATATGGAAGAAGCAAAACAGGTATATGAGCTATATTTTATGAGATGTTTAAATTTTTGTGAAACAGGGCCAGAGCAATTTCTGGATCCCCTGTTCTGACTTTGAAATTCACCATAAATTTTACAAATATAATTAGAAGTCATACTTTATATGTACAGATTCCTTATTGAGTCTAGTTTTATTAGAGACAAACGGCATAGTCATTGAAGCTCTGTACAGAGAGATATCTGATTCGTAATACACAAAGGTCAGAGTAGTCAAACCCTGAAACAGGGAGATTTTAAATAATAAACTGTACTAATTGGCTTGACCAAAATTCTAGAAAAAATTGGTAAGTAGATATATGAGTATAAATTCAGAGAAAATTTACGGATTTGGATTTCGAGTTTTATAACTCGAGATATGAACTATTTAGCAACTATGACACAGTTGGACAGCTTGTCTGGAAAGTGTGATATAAATTGTTTGAATTTGTTTAAGTGCTCAAATAAGTTTAGTAATGCCTCGTGCTCGACTCCAAGACGGTCTCGGGTAAAGGGGGCGTTACAGGTTTGGCTCATACGAGCATCTGGTGTGTTGGTTGGTTTGGTTCATATGAGCTTCTAGTATATTGGATGGTTAATCGTGTACTCGTATCCATTTATCATTCATCGGGCTATATTTTTATTGATCTCTATATACTACTGAATTGTGGAAACTGGTTTGCACAATCGTATTAAGCATTACTTACTGTTGTGAGCTGTGATTAATAGGAAATATGTTATTTAAATCTTGTTATTTGAATTGTTATGTTTAATTCGGTAAGATTTTTCGTTTAATCGATGAACGTACTAAGCTTTACGTAAGCTTACTCGTATCTTGTTCCTTTTCTTGTAAATTACATTTTATGGAAGGGAGATTGGATCAACTTGCAAAAAATCACACTATCCCGAGGACTCTTTTGGTAGATTTTGTAAACATTTTGGTTATATGACATGTAATAGGGCAAATGATTATGTTTGTAATGTTTCATAGCCATGTGTGGTATTTTGATATGTTTAATGTTGTAAAATGGTAACCTTATATGGTATGCTTGTTAAACTCAAAGTTCAGGTTGAGTGTTTTGTCTAGGGAATGGTAAATGTCATGTTTAAGTATGGTATAATGAGATTGAAATAGATTAGTTGGTGTGTATGTTATGACTTGTAGGTGATATGAAATGATAATTTTTGGGTATGGGCATTATTTTGTAACTTCATGTATGACACATTGGTTTGGTCATAGGTGGTTGAAATTGGCATGTTTTGGTTACTTTTAGGTGTGGTTATAGTCTTGTGATCATATGTTATGAATTTGTTTAGGTATCTATGTAATTTGATGAAAAATGAGCATAATTTTGCTCACTTTTGGGTACAAACGGCCTTGGAAATGGGCTGTCACACGACCGTGTGTTACGCACGGGTAACCCACATGGGCATATGCCACTAGCGTGTTAGGTGTAGGGTTCACACGGGCAGACATACAGGCTGCGACGGCCATCTGACCCAAGTAAGAGAGTTACATGGCCCATACACATGAGCGTGTGGGATGGCCACACGACTATGTCTGGAGCCACACAGTCTGGGCTCTGTCACACGGCTTGGACACATAGCTCTGTGACTCCTATTTTAATTTTTTTTATTCTTATCCCAAATCTCCTATTTTGTTCCGAATTGATCCCTGATTGTTCTTAAACTATTTTTAGGACATCGTAGGCTCGATTTAAGTCTTGTGAATGTATGTATTGCTTCGTTCTGAATTATTTATGAATATTGTTAATTAATTTGATGAATTGGATGCTATTGTTGTGGAATGTTCCAAATTGTATAGTAATACTCCATAAGCTTATTCCAGTGATGGAAACGGGTTATAGATGTTACATTTGTGGTATCAAAGCTACGGTTTAGTTGGTCCTCAGACTGAATGTAGCGTGAATGAAATATAAAAATTACTTGTCATATAAACCTGTGATAGTGTGATATTGATTGATCCAATCTAACCCCAGCTTTCTTGTAGATTTTAAAGATGTCATCTGGTTCTAATAGTGATGAAACTGATGAGGTTAATAGTAATATTCCGACTACTTGTAATAACCCGAATTTTACCGTTACCAAAACAGTGTATTTTCGGGTCTCCGTTTCTGAAAAACGGATTCGTAAATATTTATTAAAAATATTTACGAAGTAAAATGAGTGGTTAATTAGAGTTTAATTAAGTAAATTTAGCTTAATTAAGAGTAATTAGGAAAAATGACTAAATTGAATAAATGATGAAAGTTGAATTGTAGATTAAAAGAAAATGAAGAGGACCAAAATGGCAATTATACCATTTGTCTTAAGTGAGTGGCATAAACATAAAAATTTGAGATTTTTATGTGTTAAAATATATATTAAATTATTATTATTTATTATAGTTTTATATTTAATTATTATTGTTATTGTTATTATTATTTAAATTGATATTATATTATAAAATGAATAAAAGTAAAACAAGTGTGTGGTAAAAAATGATTTATATGTGTACCAATGATATACATACACTTGTAATACACATATATGTTTGCTTATTATATAAGTATATTATATATTATTATTAAAAGTAAAGTAAATAAAAAGAAAATAAAGGAAAGAAACAGAATGAAAAGAAACAGAATGTGGAAACGAAAACAGGGGAGAAAGAAAGAAAGAAAAAGGAAAATTTGGGGTTTCAAGGTTCAAAGTTAATTTGGTAAGGCAATTTAGCCCATTTTCTTGTAAATTTTGAGTTTATGGAATCCTAGAGATGAATACTACTTGGTTTAAGTGAAAATTTTGAAAGTTGTTAGATTTTTAGATATTGTTCTTTTTGAATAAAAAGATGAATTAAGGGCTAAATTGCTAGAAATTCAAGTTAGAAATGAAATAAGGATTAAATTGTAAAGTGATTCATAAGTTTTATGCTTTAAGGACTAAATTGAAAGAATTTCGAAATTATGATTTTATTATGAAAAATAGATAATTATGTCTAAGTTTGGTTAAAAATTGAATAGAAATGAAGTATGAATTGAGATAGAAAAAGCAAGTGAATCTAGTTAAGATTAAATTGAAATTAAAGTAGAAATTGAATAAAATTGTATTAATTAGATATAAATTAGTAGTGAATTAACGAATATGAGTTGTTTTAATTCCCGTAGCTAATGTTGTCTCAAGAAGTTTCGGCTAAGTAAGGAAATAGCAAAGTCGACGAGGAAAAGCTTGGAAAAGCTCGGAAAATATGGTTTGTATTTCTATAATCCGAACTCGGTCATTATTTGTTATATTTATATACATATGACAATTGTTAGTGTTAGAATTATGATGTTTTACTACTGAAATTGATTGATTTTGGTATGTGATGAATTTATCAAATTTATATTGATTGAAATCATTTTGATTGAATTTATATTGATTGAAATTATAATATATATATATATGATCTATGTAAAAATTTGAATATTGAATGAATGTTATATTGAAAAATTATATTGATTGGAAATATGAGGAATTGATATGAATATATGAGATTTGTGATAATTGAATATTTGATATTGAAAAGTGAATTGAGTTATATTGGATTATGAATTAATGTGAATAATTGAAAATATTGTTGAATTGAATGAAATTGTATGAATTGTGAAAATGGGTGAATATATGTAATTATCTGAATGAGATATTGATGAAAGAATTATTAAATTGAGAAAGTGAATGAAATACCCTATTAACTAGTCGGGCTGAGTCGGATATAATTGGCATGCCATAGGATCTGGAAGTGTACGGGATTTATCGGCTTTATCGATCAGGCACTTTATGTGTCGTATTTCAGGCACCTCGTGTGTTGTATCAGGCACCTCGTGTGTCGTTTTAGGCACTTTATGTGTCGATATCTCGATCAGTACTATGTACCGCTTTAGGCACAATGTGCCGCATGGTGTATTTGGGTTGGAATCCGTGTATCCGTCAAAGTCCGGGTTTGTTAATAGGGGTAAATAAGTGAAAGATAAATCGAGTGAATGTGATTGATTGAGCTATTGGAATGAAATGAGAAATTGAATTGAGAATTGAAATTGAGATATGAGATTGAAAACATGAACCAAAAGGTTCATGAAATGAGTGAAGTTCAAATGGATGATGATTGATGTTAGAATGAATTAAAATGGTATATTGTTAAGAAGTAAAGTGTGAATACAAATAAATTGTGAATATATTGTATATAATTTATACAGTAAGTAAATGAAAAGAATTGAACAAATATGTTATTGTGTTTGTTATATGACTTGTATAGAATTTTTATGGTAAGTAAATAAAATTTATCTATAAAACAAATAAATGAATACTTATAAATTTTATTGTGATTTTAAGTTTAATTGTTATATTATTAAGTGTTCGGATTATGGAAATACCATTGAGTATACCATACTCGATTATACGGTTTGTTTCGCATGTGAGTTTAGTAAAGATAGAACGTTGAATCAGCATCCCAGTTCGATCCCGAATTCATTAAGGTAAAGTGTGTTAATTATTGGTAACGGCATGTACCTAGGATGTCTTATGTGTGTGTCATTTTGAAATTGTAAATGTAAGAATGAAATGATATTGTATGGATTTAGTGAATAATAGTGGTGAATGAATAAATATGGCCTTGGCAGTTTTAGGTTACTGCAGTAGTGTAAATTTTGAAATTTACCATAAATTGTGGAAATTGAATTAAGGGCTGAATAAAATATGAGATTAAAGCCTGATGAGTCTAGTTTCATATAGAGGAAACGGTGCATGCAATTGGATTTTATGTTATGAGATATTTAAATTGTTGTGAGACAGAGTCTGAATGACTTAAAGATCCTCTGTTCTAATTTTAGAAAATCATTAGAAATTATACAAAAATAATTATGAGTTTTAATTTATATAGTTAAAATCCTTATCGAGTCTATTTTCAAGAGGAATAGACAGGAACATCATCCGAGTCCCAAATTATGAGATAAATAATTTTTAGTGAAGAGAGGTCAGAACCGTTGGACAGTGAAACAGGGGAAATTTTTAGAAATAAACTGTACTAATTGACTAAACCAAAAATTCTGAAAATTTTATGAAAGAAAGGTATATGAATCTAGTTTTAAGGAAAATTAACAGAACTTAATTTGGAGTTTCGTAGCTCCAGATATAAATATTTTAGTGACTGTTGCTTAAGAAGACAGTTTTGACATGAACATAAGAAAGTAATGGAATTGTGTGTAATTATTCTGTAAACTCCGGTAATGCTCCATAACCCTCTTCCGGGATGGTTTGGGGTTAGGGGGTGTTACACTACTGATTCTGGTGTCAGTCATAGTATACTAATTCCACTAATGTTTGAAAATGAGGTTAAAAATATGTTATTCGGTTTAATGGACAATGGTTCTCTAAGTTTATGAGAAATAAATCAATAGCTCAACAACCTCCACCCCCTGTTGTACCCCTCATTAAACCTCCTATGGTTATTTCACCCCCTGTTACACGATAACGATTCGGACAATACTCCAGATCCAGATCCAAGATTTGGGCCATATAAACATCCACCCCATATAACCAACATCGACCTCTCTGTAGAGGGTGGTTTAGAGTTCCAGCAGCTCCCATACAGAACACCTAGCTATGGAAAGCTAGATATTGGAAATTGGCATGGAGTACCCCAACAAAAATGTTTTTCTTGCTGCACTAAAGCAGTATAGCTTCAAAAAAGGTGTGAACTATCATGTCACAAAATCTCATTTGGAGAAATTCGAGGGAAAGTGCGTAATGCGCAACGAGAGGTGCAAATGGAAATTTATGACATCTTTTCAAAGTAGACATATTTGTGGACGATAATAAGTATTCTAGTCCACATACTTGTGTTGTAACAAGTGCGCGATGCAATCACTCGATTTTCTGACATAATGTAACTTTACCAAGGTCTTCATTTTTTCCAATAATGTAACTTTAACTCATAATTTGTAAGTGTAAGTCAAGATCATCCGAAGCTAGACTCCGACATAATATCTAATATAATTCTACCTATAATGAAAACGAGTTCCAAGATTCTCGTCTTAGTGTTGATTGCCAATATTCGTGGCCAGTACGATTACATGCCATCATACTACAAGGCATTGCTCGCAAAACAAAATGTTATGGATAAGTTGTATCACGGTTGGAATAGTTTGTGGCAATGGTATCAGGTACTAGATAGTTCTGTACCAAGTTCTATAACTGATTTAGAAATGCACCCAACGTACTTCGGTGATCAACTAGTCCCTGGAAAAAAAGTATTCTACTGATTCTTTTGGACCTTCATTCAATATAGGGAAGCTTTCCGACACTATAAGCCTTTGGTGTAAATTGACGGCATTTAGTTGTATGAGAAGTATGAGCATCAGTTGTTGATGGTCGTTGCCTAGGATGGTAATCAAGAGATTCTGCCGATAACGTTTGCGACAACTCCATCTGAAAAGACAGATGACTGAGATTTCTTTTTTAACCGATAGCGTTGTCATGTTTGCCAGCAGCCAAACATATGTGTCATATCTGACAGGGGAGCCGAATCTTGGTCACTATTGAGCGACATGGTAGCCTTTGGGATTGCACCTATCATAGGTACTATATAAGGCATGTCGGTTCCAACTATTACTCAAAATGACCTTCAAAAAGTGAGTGAGATCAATGTATTGGCATAGGTACATAGTTACCATTATTTTCATAATCATGCTAAACCGTATATGGAGTATATTGTTTGCATTCATGGGTATACATTTTTTGACAGGGTACGAGCTCATCCAATATCATTTTTATGAGATATTGGATAACTTGTGCACCATCAACAACGCTGGTGTGGACTTTCTCGCCAGCATACCTTTCAAACAGTGGACGCAATTATATGACGAGGGTTTACGATATGGGCACATGACAATGAACTTATCTGAATGCGCCAATCTCGTACTGAATGGGACGCGTCATTTACCGATAACCTTGATTGTCAAAGAAACATACTTTTTCCTGGTTGCCTTATTTCCAAAGTGGGGGACGGTATATACGTCACGTTTAGGGTGAGGATGTGATGAAAAAAATTAGATGAAATGTACAAAAAGTAAACACTATGTATATAGTGCATCACTCGCATTCAAACCTGAGATTTTGGGTCACGGAGTACGTTAGGCCTGACCAAGACATGTCAGAGACATCATTCTGTGTTGACCTACCAGAAGGGACTTGCGATTGTGGGAGGTTCCAGACATTTCAATTCCCATGCGCACATGTAATTGTCACATGTGCAAATGTACGAATTAAGTACACGCTTGTATAGATTGGAACGTATGTACAGATTGGAATATGTATACAATGTATGGAGATTTGAATTCTCACTCTTCCCTGATTAGAGTATGTAGCCACTAGTGTCCAGTGCCCCGTTCAAGTTGTCCTCGAACATGAACTTACGTCAAATCTTAAAAGGTCATCCAACTTCCACTCAGATACATAGCAATATGGATGTTTGGGAGAAGGACAATCAACAAAGGCTATGCAGGTATTGTAGAAATCCAGGGCATATGAGGACAACATGTTCCTTATTAAAGGATACATTGAGGCCTCAACGTTGTTAGCATTCTTTTTTCTTTTTTTTTTGCGATATAAAATTTATTATAATGCTTCTTTTCTTTTGTACAAAATATGTTCATTCTTTCTTTTTGTATTTCATTTGTATTTGTTATTGTATACTAACATTCATATAGTGGAAAAATTGCTACTTTAAGCACTACTTCAAGTACCAATTTTAATTTCTCTAGCTATTAAACTTTTACTATTTTACGATTTAGTCCTTGTACTTTAATTAATCACTAGTTCGATAAAGATACCTATCCAAAGTTACATATTTTATATCAAATATTATATATGGAAAATTACGTATACTTTATATTAGAATTTAACAAAGACAAATATTAGTTGCAACAGAAATAGAAAAAAAAATGATTATTTTTTATTGATATCATTTATATTTACATCACAAAAAGTAAATAAAAAATAAATCATCGGCGTCGTCGGGATGAATGTGTGTCACAGGGCGATGGTTGACGATTAGACGTAGGATTTTTGCGTAAAAATTGTGGTGCCGGCTCCTACTGTTGGTGATGATTATCTTTTTCATCTTCTTCGTCTTCACTTCGTCCCTCGTGCTCATCTTCATCTCTACTCTCGGTTTCATCTTTGTTTTCATCGTCTTCCTCCGTGCTTGAATGCGGTGTCGTCCTAGCCTCCCATTGTGTGTCCTCCACTCCACGAGAAAATGGTTGCATCGATGACCCACCTCAATTAAACAAAAACACGGTAGGTGTTTGTGACACTATTAGTGAATAATCATACGATGTCGTAAAACCCGGATACATCGACATTGATGTGGGCATCAATACTGGCATTGATGACGACATTGGTTTCACCATCGATGTAGGTACATGCATCAACATTTATGTCAGCATTTGCGTCAACATCGACGTCAGCATCAGGGCTAATATGTTGGGGACGGAGGTACCCTAAAATATGTACCTGCGAGAGGTTTAGATGCAGGGTGCTGCGGTGGTGCATAATATGGTGCTTGTGAATAGAACACAGGGTTAGTGAAATGAACAGAAATATATGAAGTGAACTGATCAGGATTTAGTGTAGACATTGGTAGCGTTTGTTGGGTTGGAACTAGTGATGAACCCGTCGTAGCATCTTCTGACGAAGTTCCCTACTCTTCGCCTTCACTAATAGCAGACATGGCTTATCGGCGACTCTGAACCAAGGCATATACTCCAAACAGACGCATGTTACATAAGAAAATGGTTTGCAGATAGGTAAAAATTTCATTCTCTGATCCCAAATGTCGATGTGCTCTTTGTGGTAATCTCGCCAATTTTCATCGGCCTTCTCCTGTAGATCAAGCTTGTACAGTGCTTCTATATCTTACAGTGGCGGCAGAATTTTTTACCTCTACCCGAACTACCACATCACTCAATGCGATTTATACATCTCCATCGTCGCGTACACTATCAATGGCACATTCGAGTCCCACATACTCCTAATGGCCAAAAATTTGAGTAGGACACATTCTATGATATCCGTATCGACGTATGACATCCATTTAAACTACATGCATAATTATAAATTATATTATGTACGAAATTTTAAATTTTAAATTATTGCGTGATTATTATAGGTTTAAAAAAACCAATAACTAACATCGACTTCTGAGCGTTGATCTAACAGTAGTCGGATATCTTTGAGCTGCTCTAATAGTATCATGTAACTCAGCCCATGGTTCCACCTATTCAAGTGATGTGTTAATTCAAACATATAATAAATAAACAACATTTACTATATTAATTACATATTATTATCAAATGAATTTTACCTTATCACCAATGGAAACGTATAGGGGTCATTCATTCGAGGACATAGAAATGGTAACCGCTACGATGCCCATGACTGTAGCAAGAGCAAGCAACCACTGATTGACATATTATTCTTTTCCATCGTTCGACACAACTCCTGGTGCAACGTGGCCAATACGGCTGATCCCCAACTCAGTCGTTTGCATTCTTTGAAGTCAACTAGGTGTAGTAGCCACCTTATGTGGATCAAATTTGGAGATTTATTGAACATTATAATGCCCCCGATTAACCTCAAATTGAATGCTCGGGCATATTGTTCTTTTATAACGTCGTTCGTGCCCTTAGAAAGTTCTTTGAGTTATTTTCCAAACACTTCATATCTATCCTACCACCTTGAAACTTATTCGACACCTTCCCCAAAAATGTCTCGCAAAGGTCCTCTTTACTGGGAATGGCTGCTAACCCTGTAACGAATGGCCCATCCACCAGTAAACCATGTTGTAAAGCTACGTCCTCGAGTGTGATTATACACTCACCGCGTAGAAGATGGAAAGTGTGTCTCGAGCCTCCATCTTTCTACCAACGCGTTGATGAGTGTAGGACAGAGTTTGTAACTCCCGAGCATACAAGACGCATTCAAGAATCTCGAATCTTGCAAGTAACCACAAATTTCGATGTCTAAATTTCTTGACAAATTGTGTATGAACCCCTCCAAAACACGATCTAGCTATTTATATAAAAAAATAAAATATTTTAAAAATTAAAAAAACTTTAAATTTAACTGAATTGAAATAATGAAATTTAAAATTTATTCTTACCATTATTGCTTGAGCAGAGGAAATATACTTGTTGTCAAAATAAATCAGAAAGCTTACCATTCGTGAAAATTTAATCGAAATGAATATACGAAATAATTAAATAAAACTGTAGTATTTTTAAACAAGTGTATAAGAAAATTTCGAACAAAACTTGAGAAAATTGAGAGAATAGAGAGAGTTGGATTTGAGTGAAAAGAATGAAAAATGGTCTAGTATTTATAGGGAAAGAAATTATCGTTGGCCCTTTAAAAAA
This sequence comes from Gossypium arboreum, assembly GCF_025698485.1. Taxonomy (NCBI): domain Eukaryota; kingdom Viridiplantae; phylum Streptophyta; class Magnoliopsida; order Malvales; family Malvaceae; genus Gossypium; species Gossypium arboreum. The sequence goes on from NC_069077.1 coordinate 135,291,493, forward strand.
ATTTACCATTGCCAACGTTTAAAAAGTTGTTGGAAAAATAATCGTTGGAGGAAAGCGTGCTCATCCCGCCGCCGCCGTTGGCCACCACTATTTTTCTCCATTTTTCTTTCTCTCCTCCTCTACTTGTAATTGATTTTGTGAAAAATAAAATAAAATAAAAATAAATAAAAACACACAAATTTTAAGTGGAAACCCTTTCGGGAAAAAACCACGGACAGAGGAGAAGAAAATTCACTATGTCGAAAATTTGAATCGATACAAGAGGAATAGACTATGTCTATTTATAGGCTTGTAAAGCCATGTTCTAGTAGGATTGGAACACCTTATCCTAATCAATATAAAATAGATGGAGTTTAATAAGGTTTAAAAACCTTATTCTAAAATAAAATAAAAGAAGTCTAGTTCTATATGGATTTTACTTTTATTTTATTTTCCATTGTATTTTATTAAATAAGAATTCGGGTCACTTAATTCTAACAATCCCCACCTTGACACAAATTCTCTATGAACAAGTTCTTCATCGCGAACTTTTAATGAACAAGTTTTCCACCTCTTCCATAAAACCCCTTAAGGGTTTAACTTCAACAATGAACACCAACCAAGTCTAAGCAATGCTCAAACTTGGTTATAGGAAGTGACTTAGTCATCATATCTGCAGGATTTTCATGAGTACTAATTTTGCTCACAATAATATCACCACGAGCAATAATATCACGAACAAAATGATACCGAACATCAATATGTTTTGTTCTCTCATGAAACAATTGATCTTTTGTAAGGAAGATGGCACTCTGACTGTCACAAAATACTGTACTGATTTGAAAGTCTTCATTGAGTTCACTAAATAGTCCCTTCAACCAAATAGCTTCTTTACAAGCCTCAGTAATCGCCATGTACTCAGCTTCAGTGGTAGACAAAGCGACTGTAGTTTGCAAAGTGGCTTTCTAACTAATTGCACAACCTCCGATTGTAAAGACGTAACCTATGAGAGATCTTCTTCTATCAAAGTCTCCAGCAAAATCAGCATCAACATACCCTATGACTCCATCTTTAGTTCTTCCAAACTGTAAGCAAACATCAGTAGTGCCTTGTAAATATCTTAAAATCCACTGAACTGCTTTCCAATGTTCTTTACCGGGATTTGCCATGTATCTGCTAACTGCACTGACTGCATATGATAAATCTGGACGTGAACAAACCATAGCATACATGAGAGATTCTACTACACTAGAGTATGGAACATGTGACATGTACTCAATCTCATCATCTGATTGTGGAGACAAAGCCAATGAAAGTCTGAAATGGACTGCTAAAGGAGTATTAACAGGCTTAGCACTCTGCATATTGAACCTGCAAAGAACTTTCTCAATGTACCCCTTCTGACTTAGGTACAATTTACTTGCTTTTCTATCTCTGAGAATCTCCATACCAAGTATCTTCTTTGCTGGTCCTAAATCTTTCATCTCAAATTCTTCACTTAGTTGGGCTTTGACCTTTCTTATCTCTCATTTATCTTTTGCTGCTATCAATATGTCATCAACATAAAGAAGTAGATACACAAAAGAACCATCACTGTTTTTCTTAAAGTAAACAGAACTGTCTAAACTTGTAATACCCCGAAAATCTTTACAGTAATATATTATCCTTGATATAATATTGGGAAGTTTTGAGTTATGGCAACATTGGGAAGTAAATTATGATATCTTGATTCAGGAAAGGACTAAATTGTAAAAGTCAGAAAAGTTTTGTTGCCTAAGAGGAAATACTCAAGACTTAAGGGGTTAAAGTGTAAATATGAAAAAGTTGAAGGACCAATAGTGTAAATATTTTAAGGGGAGAATGATCTAGAAACTAAGGAAAATGGATGAATTAGGACCAAATTGAATAAGTGAAGAACTATGAGGGACTAAATTACAATTTTACCAAATTAAATGATGACTCAAGGATGGAATTCTAAAAGATCATGAAGGGCAAAATGGTCAATTAGTAAGAGAGAGAATTCTAGAATGTAATGATTATGTTGATGATATTTTAAATTAATTAATTAGATAAATATTATTTTATTAATATTTTATGAGATATTTAATATTATTTTATTATTATTTATTTAGTATATAAGGAAAGAAAGATGAAGAATTTTCATCATCTTTCCTTTCCATACAAACCAACGTGAGAAAGAGAAGATGAAGAATTTTCATCATCTTTCCTTTCCATGCAAACCAACGTGAGAAAGAGTAAGAAGAAAAGAAGTTTTCTTTCTTTACAATTTAGTCCTTTCACCAAAAATTCATTATTCTCACCTAAAAATTGAAAGAATTTCCATAGCCATCAAGAGAGAAAGATAGCAAGGAGATGATGGGGAGCAAGAATATCAAGTTGGATTCAAGAAATAGAAGCTGGAGGAGAGAGAAAAATCATGTTAAAGATTGAAGTTAATAAGAAAAAGTAAGAACATTAAGATTTCAATATATTTTTAAGTCTAATATTGTTGAAAAAGTATGGAATTGATGTTAATGTAGAGTTTTCTTTTATATGGTTCCATGTTTTTGATATATTAGTGAAGGGAAATGAGAGAAAATAATGGGAAATATGGTAGAAAATGGAAATAAGAGTGTTATAAACTTGGTAATCAATATGTTGCACTAAAGTAGTTTTAGACAGCAGTAATAGGCTAACTTTGAAAAATCACCAAAAATTATAGAAATTGAATTAGAAGCTAAGGGTGATATGGAATTAAAGCTTATTGAGTCTATTTTTATATAAAATAAATAGAGAAAGTAAAGTAATTCTGTATTCTGAGATATTTATATTTTTGTGAGACTGGTTTAGAATGATTTCAAGATCCCTTGTTCTGACTTGGAAAAATCACTAAAAATTATAAAAAAATAATTTTGTTACATAATTTATATGTAATGAGTATATTTTTATAAGAAATAAATTATAACATCATTTGAATTCTGTTTAAAGAGATAATTAAACTTTAGTGAAGAGTGGTCAGAACTGTCAAATAGCAAAACAGGGGAGACTTTAATGAATAAACTGTACTAATTGGATAAACCAAAAATTCTGAAAATTTTATGGTAAGAATACATGTGAGTCTAGTTTCAGGAAAAATTAACGGATCTTAATTTCGAGTTCTGTAGCTTAATATATAAATAATTTAGTGACTATGATGCAAATAGATAGTTTTGAATGTACATATAAGTAAATAGTGAAATTATTGATAATATTACTTGTTGCATGTTATATAAATTAAGAATGTGGAATGGAGAGGAGGAGGAGGAAAATATGTATGAATATTCATCTAGCATGGCTAATTTGCATGTTTTAGGCTTAGGGACTAAATTGAATAAAAGTAAAACTTTATGGGCAATTTTGTAAAATGTCGAAATGACTAAATTGCATGAAATAGATTATTTTATTATTTAAATTACAAAATTTAACGAAATTATCAATTTAGTTCAAGATTGGGGGAAAACATGTTTTAGGGATTAAATTGAAAAGTGTTGAAATTGTGAAAAATTTTGATATTTTATAGAATTCATGGACTGTTATCGATATGTATGATAATAATAGCTGGAAATAAGGATTAAATTGCAAGAATTTTATTTTCTTGACCCTAAGGATGAAATCGTCATTAATTAAAAGTTTAGAGGCAAAATGGTAATTTTGCCTGGAGCATTAATTAAATGCATTAGAATATGAAATGAATGAAAATGATGATCAAATTTATTTATAAAGATCCAGACGACACAAATACGAGACTTGATCATGGAAAAGAAAATATATCAGAATAATGAAATCATAAATATGAACAATCAATGAGGTAAGTTCATGTAACTTGAATTGTATTCATAAATGCTTGAAATGTATGTTATTGATGTGAATATAATTTGATTGTTCATTATATGAAAATTGATAAAATATTGATATATTTGATAAAAAGGGGAAGAAATCCCGATTGAATGAAAGAAAAATTCGATGGATCTCTGAGAAAGAATTGACGGTAAAAAGGATCTAGCCTGGACGGGTGATCCTAACCTGATATAGCCCTCCCGAAGAATATGTGAAAAATGGATTTAGCTCGGACGGGTAATCCGAATTAGGGTCTGAATTTAGCCTCGGGTGGTAGTTCAGATCCAAGCTCATTAGAGTAATTGTCGTTGCGAGGATTTAGCACGACCGGTAATCCCGACAATACTCTATGAGTTTATATTACAGGGGATTTAGCCTGGACTGGTAATACCACTGTAAGAATGAGGTTCGCGGGAGTGTGCTCTCTGATATGAAATGTGTAAGACCATGGTTGAAAGATACCATGGCAACCTAATATGAAATGTGTAAGACCATGGTTGAAAGATACCATGGCAACCTGATATGAAATGTGTAAGACCATGGTTGAAAGATACCATGGCAACGTGACATGAAACGTGTAAGACCATGGTTGAAAGATACCATGGCAATGTGATGGGGAAATGAATAAGACCATGGTTGAATGATACCATGGCAACATGACAGAAAATGAGTAAGACCATAGTTGAAAGACACTATGGCATCATGTCGAAGATAAATAAGATCGTGGAAGAGAAACGTTAAGATATCTGTTGAACAACCAATATTCAGGTAATATAACAAATGGTTAAATGAATTGGTTATACAAAATGGTAATGTGAAATGTTTACAGGAATTGGTCATATGGAAATAAATATACCTAAGATATAAGGAAATGATGGTGCATGAAATGTTGATATAATGAAATGAATGATATATGTTATTAAAGAAATGGTAAGAGAATGATATGTATCATGACATGTACATATGAGATTATCTTTTATATGTTAACATAAGGAAAATATGTAAGTTAAGACGAGTATTAAATTCAAATATGACATATTGAAAAAATAAGAATTTATATGAAATATGTGTAAGTACACTAACAAGTGTTGTTGTTGATGCTTAGGCAAGTGCCAAGCCATTGATTGAATGGTAATATATTTATTGATGCATTGAATTGATAAATATTTAAGTGAATTTTTTTTAGTGATCTGCAAGTGGTAGTAATGCTCCGAAACCCTATTCTGGTAGCGGATACGGGTTAGGGGCGTTACAAAACTACTTCTTTTGAAATCATGAGAAGTCATAAAGGAATCAAACTTCTTATACTATTGTCTTGGTGACTGTTTCAAACCGTAAAGGGACTTTCTCAGCAAGCAAACATAGTCCTCTTTTTCTGAGACTATAAAACCCTCTGGTTGTTGCATGTAAATATCCTCCTCAAGTTCTCCATGCAGAAATGTAGTTTTTATATCTAACTGCTCAAGCTCCAAATCATGCATGGCCACAATACCAAGCAAAGCTCGAATCGAACTATGCTTAACAACTGGAGAGAACACATCTGTTAAGTCCACTCCTAGAATTTGACTGTAACCCTTTGCAACAAGCCTTGCTTTATATCTGGGTTCTTCAACTCCTGAAGTCCCTTCTTTTTTTTTAAACACCCATTTACAACGAACAGCCTTTTTACCTTTAGGAAGTTTCACAAGGTCCTATGTTCTGTTTTTGTGGAGTGATTCCATCTCTTTTTGCATAGCAAACATCCACTTTTCTGAGTCTTCACAGCTAACCGCCTCAGAATAATTAGATGGCTCTTGATTTGCATATATATCTTCAGCCACATTTAAAGCATAAGCAACTAGATCAGCCTCGGCATACTTCTTCGGAGGTTTAATTTCTCTTCTAGTTCTGTTTTTGGCGATAGAGTATTGTGGTGAAGAAGCAACTCTATTCTCACTTTTTGTTTTTGCTTGAGGAGTTGACTCTGTATTAATATGATGCTCCACCTGCTTTTGATTTTCTTTATTGGAAGAGTCTTTAAGAGATAAGTTAGGTAGCATAGCAGTTTCATCAAAAACAACATCTCTGCTAATCACAACTTTTCTATTTTTAGGACACCATAACTTATACCCTTTTACACAGCTTTATAACCAAGAAAAACGTATTTAATGAATCTCGGTTCCAATTTTCCATTATCAACATGAGCATACGCAGGACACCCAAAAATCTTTAAATCAGAATAATTAGCAGGATTACCAGACAATACCTCTTGTGGAGTCTTTTTCTCAATGGCAACGGATGGAGATCGGTTAATCAAAAAACATGCAGTAGAGGCTGCTTCTGCCCAAAATGACTTCGGTACGTTGGAATTTGACAACATACATCGAACTTTCTCCATGATCGTTCTGTTCATTCGTTCTGCAACGCCGTTTTGTTGTGGATTATGACGAACTGTCAAGTGTCTCATGATCCCTTCTGACTTGCACAATCTATTAAACTTATCAAAATAGAACTCTAAGCCATTGTCTGTGCAGATGTATTTTATCTGTTTTCTCGTCTATTTTTCAATCATAACTTTCCAAGACTTAAATGCGGAAAACACATCACTTTTCTGCTTCAGGAAGAACGCCCAAACTTTTCTGGAAAAATCATCAATAAAGGTTAGCATATAATTAGCTCCACCTCTCGAAGGCACTCTAGATGGCCCCCACAGATCAGAATGAATATACTCCAACGTTCCCTTCGTGTTATGGATTCCTCTAGTGAATCGAACTCTCTTTTTCTTCCCAAAAACACAGTGCTCACAGAAATTCAGTTTGCAAATTCTTTGCCCATCAAGAAGTCCTCTTTTGCTCAATTCTGCCATGTTATTCTCACTCATATGCTTTAGGCGTATATTCCAAAGTTTAGTAATATCATCATCTGACAAGGAAGAGGAAGCGACAACTGCATCACCAGTAACAGTAGAACCTTGCAAAACATATAACTTGGCAATTTTTCTCTGGCCTTTCATCACAATAAGGGACCCTTTGGAAATCTTTAAAACCCCACTTTCATTGTGTATCTGCACCTTTTGAATCAATAGTACTCAACGAAATTAAATTTCTTTTCAATTCGGAACATGTAAATGACGTCACTAAGTGTTCTGACAACTCCATCAAACATCTTAACTTTAATTGTTCCAACACCTGCGATTTTACACGAAGTATTATTTCCCATCAAATCAACACCTTCAGACACTGTTTAGTAAGTTGTAAACCAATCCTGATTGGCACTCATATGAAAGGTGCAGCCTGAATCAAGTATTCACTCCTCGCTTACTTTAGAATCATTGACAGAAGCGACTAGAAGTTCACCATCACTGTAATCTTCTACAACATCACCTTCACCGAATTTTCGGTTGTTTTCCTTTGATTCGCAGACCTCCTTTTAATCTTATTTTGTAGCTTATAGCACTCAGATTTAATGTGCCTTTCTTCTTGCAGAAGTTACAAGTTTTACCTCTGTTTGAAGACTTCGATCTACCCTTAGATTTACCACGAGGATTTTGTTCCTGTGTCCTACCACGATCAACATTAGCATTCCGATCTTATCTCCCACGAACAATGAGACCCTCTCCCTGAGAGTCGGGTTTAACCACAAGATGCTTCATATTATCATACGAAGTTAAAGAATCATAAACCTCATCAACTGCGAGAGACTCGCGGCTATATAAAATCGTGTCTCTAAAGGTTGAATAAGACGGGGGCAACGAACAAAGCAGAATCAACCCTAGATCTTCCTTATCATACTGAACCTCCATTGCCTCCAAGTTTGAGAGAATTTCTTTAAACATTGTTAAGTGTTCGTGTACAGACGCACCTTCCTCCAAACGATGAGCATAAAAACGTTGCTTCATATGCAACTTGCTTGTTAGAGTTTTCGACATACATATTTGTTCTAGCCTCTTCCATAATGCAGCGGCAGTCTTCTCTTTCATCACATCCTGCAAAATTTCGTTGGAAAAATGTAGATGTAATTGTGTTAACGCCTTTCGATCCTTACGCTTCTTCTCTTCATCTGTTAATATCGAAGGCATCTTATCTATCCCTAGCAGGGCATCCTCTAGATCTATCTGCGCAAGAACTGCTTGCATATTAATCTACCACAATGCAAATCTGGTGTTGCGATCCAATAGCGGAATTTCATACTTCAAAGACGTCATTACTGTGATTGAGATGAACAACCCGGAAGCTCTGATACCAATTTGTGAAAAATAAAATAAAATAAAAAATAAAAAACACAAATTTTACGTGGAAACCCTTTCGGGAATAAACCACGGGCAGAGGAGAAGAAAATTCACTATGTCGAAAATTTGAATCGATACAAGAGGAATAGACTATGTCTATTTATAGGCTTGTAAAGCCATATTCTAGTAGGATTGAAACACCTTATCCTAATCAATATAAAATAGATGGAGTTTAATAAGGTTTAAAAACCTTATTCTAAAATAAAATAAAAGAAGTCTAGTTCTATATGGATTTTACTTTTATTTTATTTTCCATCGTATTTTATTAAATAAGAATTCGGGTCACTTAATTCTAACAGATTTTCTATTCGTTCAACTAGTATATTTCTATTTTAGAAAGGATTTATTAACATCTTTTTTTTCTAATCCATCTTTTTATATTTTTAATATTCTGATTAGTTGTGAATCCTCCGTTGGCAGAAAAGTACATCTAGCGAAACGCGTTTTTACAAGCTCCTTACAAAAATGATCTATTTCCCTAATTAAAAAAAACAGCATGCTAATTTAGCGTAAAACCAAAATTTACCAATTTGAGGCTAGTGTTTTGCTAACTTACTTTGATACAAAGAAGAAAACCGGTGATAACGAAGGTATTTATTATTTGGCAACAATGAAATTCATCACTCAATATTAAATAAATCAAATTAATAACTAGATATTGAATTCGCCAGTTAATCTGTTTATAAAAAATTTATTAAAGGCTATTTTATTTGAAATTTTAGAAAATAAACGAATTTCTCAAAAAAAAAGTGTATACCATGTTTGTTAAGCCTTATTAAATAAGTTTAATATTGTTGAGAATTTCGAATTATGATTTGACGATTAAAGGTAACGAGCATTGATATAGGCGGTCATCTTTTATCTTTTTAAAATCCAAATATCATATTTCAATTTTATGTCTATTACAAATTTGACATTTTATTTCTATATATTAATTTTAAAAATTTAGTCCTTTAATTTTTAAATTTTAAATTTGAATCTAATTATAATTTTTTAATTTATTGATATAATATATTAAAATAAAAAAAACCTACTTAGTGACATTATAATTAACTTAAATTTAATAAAATAATTTATAAATTTATAAAAACTACAAAAACTTATAACATATTTTGCGATCGGCATAAATTTCCAAGTCTATAAAAATGGAAAATTAAATGACAGAAAATTGAATCAAGCAAGCAAAAAATAAAACTGTTAATAATCCAAATTAAAATTTACAAAACAAAAAGAATTGCTTGGACTATATTTACAGAAATGTACTTCAGATTAGTTTTCATCAATTCCCTGTTTCAAAATTCTTAGAAAGTAATGAAATGCATCTACATGAAGTGAATAAGTAGAAATAAGGGTATTTGAAATTTTAAGCTCCGATTTCGACAATCAACTCAGCAGCTGTGCCAGCAGCAGTGGCACCGCCAAGTCCGAGCAAAGCTATAGCCAGTTCTTCCTCATTCCACTGCCTCAATCCATTGCTCAGCCTTTTCAAAACATCAACATTGACATCCAAAACCCACTTGTGAGTGCAACCTACCATCAGGCTCACAAAACCAGTTACGTATGCACGCCAAGTGGCATAATCACATCCGAGCGATATTTTCCCATCTAATGCACTTGCAACAAATTCCAAGTGTGAGTCGAGAACTTTTGGTCGCCGTCTTGATTCTGGTGAGACTGAGTCCACACCCCATGCGAATGTACCACAAAGTACAGCAAAGTATGCAAGTGCATAACCCCTTAGCATGGAAACTACACCTCCAGGTTCCCCACGGTCCAGCTCAGGTGTATGGGCTGATATGAACCAAGAAGGTAATGTTTCTTTAATCAATGATTGGACTAAGCTTAATCCACCGGATAGCCAAACCAATGAAGCCCCAAGTGAAGCAGCAAGTTTGACTCGTGTCATTGCTGTTCCAAGAGAAACTTGGCCATATCTCAGTCCAAACGTCGTCTTTTTCAGCTTCTCCATTTTCTCCTGGGATAACCTACTGGCAATCTCTTTTACAGAAAACATTAAAAGAGAAACGATTTCTTCTGTCATAAACATGATATCTCTGATTGTTCGATGTGATCGTAAGTACATAATCCCTGGGGAAACCGGAGCCATTCCCCCTGAGAAATGAGAGCCAAATCCATGACCGAGGAGTGCACCCACTCCACCGTTGCTGCACATGATAGAAGGGCTTAATCCGAGAGTAGCCGTGAAGCAACTCCTAAGAAGCTGAACTACAGCATCGCTGTTGTGGTGGAAGACAGTACGGGCAGAAGAGAATACAAGGAAATCATTCCACCGCTTAACCTTCTGAGCCCATAGTGCAGATATGATGGGCATACATGGCCAAGGACAACTCCCACCTAGGGAACTCATTGCTGGGCCAAGTAATACAAGGGAGCGCTCAGAGGATTTATCAAGTTTATAGGTTATCGTGAGGCTAACGAGAGCAGCCAAGGGCAAAGGAAGCATAGCCGGAGAGCTTCCCCCTGTAAGCAAAAATAAGAGTGCATGACAGAATATTAGCTGACCAATCAGTCAAATCATAAAACTGCCTAATATGCTTGGCGTAAAATTCATTTTTCGGACATTTTTAAAATTGCAAGGACATGTAGGTTGATCCTCAATTTAGATGTCTCATTACATTTAAGATTCCGTCCAGCAATAAAAATTCTATCTTTACTTTCCTCTTTTTCTTTTCTTCTTAATTACATCTAAAAATACAGAAAAAGCAATTCAGTGGCCAGTATTATGGAAGCAACTTTTGTTCAAAAAGTCACTTCTGGGGATACAGATTGATAGAAAAAATATCATTGTCCACAAACTAATAATCGGAAAAGGAGAACAAACATAATGGTATAAAAATAATACCTGTTTCAAGGCTTGGGACATCAACACCAGTGGCAGCAATAAATTTTTTGATTTGTTGCAGAACGACGGATAAATTTGCCAAGGGACTAGGCCAATCTGTTCCATTCATAAAAACGGGCTTCCATATACCTCGTGTTACTTCAGCAGAGAAGTAGCTAATGATGGTTCCCAGGGTTGCCGGAAGGAAATCAGCAAGATCTTTGAGTCCTGAGATATTGCAGGCAAAAGAAAAGAATTATGTTGATATCTTGAAGAACAGGATATTACCATTTCTTTCATAAATTGATTACTGCAGAAGTCCAACACACACTGTTTATGGAAGATATACAATACCTTTTAGCAACTTAAGAAAGACTGTTCAATTAAGCTTGTGTGTGATTGTTTCGATTATGCAATACATAAACAGTTTGCGACAACTGCTATATACTACACTGCATTCCCATATTAGTTTTCAGATATCAATTTAGACTGTCAAACTAAATCCAGTATCATGCTTTAGAATAGGAAAAAACTTGCAATCGAGCGACGTTAAACTTCTTCAGAATACCAGCAATTACTTGTAAGGGTCAATTTACAAAATTACATTTGACCCCAATGGATCACAAAGAAGCATATAAAACTCATATTCAAAAAGTAATTCCTATATCAAGAAAAAAAAAAGGAAATTCCAGAAATGTCACTCCAGCATTCGCATGATGTGAGATTGAACCCACTTTTAACTTGACAATAAGATATGATATCAGTCTATTCCTATATAAGCTCTTCGTACACTAATACCAGATCCTGCTATACCTCTACCAATATTGTTTTCCATGCATATATTTACTTTCTATGTTTCTCCAACTCCTAATTTTTCTTGAATCATGTCCGGAACTTACAACTGGGTCTAAGTTACGTGGCTTACTTTTAAGCCAAGAGAAAGGTCAAACCTGTTGCCAGTTCACGGGGTGCGATTCTTCCATGGGCACAGGCTGTCAGCGCTGCATCAAGCACATAGGGAGCTCCTTCCAGGATATCCCATGCTGGCACTTTTAGTCTTGCCAAGATATCCTCAGCTCCAGATGCAGAAGAACTACTACTTCCGGAAGTTGTAGAAGTTGAAGACTGAGCAGCCCTGCCTATCTTCCGAAACATCATATTGAGGAGTGCATCAACAATCTGATGAACAGTGGTCCCTTGTACAAGCCCTGATAGGGTCGAAGCAATGCATTTTTGATGCTGCCGGTACCAGCGTTTTAACTTGGGAAAGGAATCCATAAAAATGGGTTCCATACAGAAGTTTAAAATTTTTGACATTCTTCTAATTTTCAAACGATCCTTCGCTGATTTGCCAAAAGCTGATAATTTAGAGTTTCTAACCAACAACAGATAATCAGGACTTCGTTCAGATCCCACTGGTGTTGCATCTCTCATCACATGTTCAACAGGTGGATGATCAAACTTCCATAACATCAGTAGAATAGTGAATGCATTGCTGAAAACCGCATGACTAGTCAGTTCTTCCCCCGTTGGAAGAGTCCACGAAACATTGGGAGCAGTTGACCCGAAAACCTCACAAAGGGGCATCAATGCACCAGCGAGTAGGGGAACCTGATATCAAATAGCATCAATGAGTAGAGCACATAGGATTTCACATTGTGGATATGTGCCACAAAGGTGCTTCATTATTCACATAACGTATTTATCTCTTTTAAAGCAGAAAGCAACAGCTTCTAATTCTTAGTTATCAAAGTTACATCTAAATCCCCACAGTTATACACAGACTGCAGAAAATCTAGGGTTGGCAAAATTACCCAAACCTGTTGGCTCCAATGAACCCCGACCCTATAGGGAGTTTTTTCCTTTTGGAAACCGGGTTCAGGGGCAAGGCGGGCTTTTACATTAACATTTACTGGATGGAGTCCAAGGTGGTTTTAGATCAAAATGTCCCCACCCTGGGAAAATTACTAAAAGGCCTTCTTTTTAGTTTATAACTAATTTTATAATTCAATCATTATTTGTGAGATTTTATAACATTAATTAGGTTTAGTTCTGTAAAAATTAATATCATAAATAGCATTATGTAAAATTTATGGGCAGGCAAAGGTCGGGGTCAAGGGATATATTTTCTATTCAAGGTCGAGGAGGGAGTTGATGTGTTATATTATTTGATGCAGCTTGCGTATATATACTTAAAAAGTTGGGTTAGAGTCAGGGCAAGCAAAAAAAACTGCCTCGCTCCACCTTGTTGCCGTCCCTAAGAAAAACCATATGCAACTCATTTGCAATATATGATAGCAGGGTCTTTTCAGAAAACTCATTCAAAAAATGGCTCCACGGACCTTTCTTCAATTCACAAGGCACATAAGAATATTCCAATATAAGCCAGCTGAAAACACAAATCATGAAAAATAAAGCGCACCATGCCATGTAAAGAGAAGATCTGGATGCAATCTACAGGTGATATTCCAACAAGAAGAACATTAAAAAATGGGGCATATCTGATCAAATGGCTCTCACTCCCAGAATAGTCAGCAGGAACTGGTGGCGACAACAAACTTATAATGAAGAGAACAACTTGTTCCTACAAGGAGTTAGACCAACATAAGCCCCATAAATGGCACAAATAGAAGAAAATATAAAGGGGGAAAGTGGATAACCAAACTTGTGAAGCACTTAAGAATGAGTAATGCACACTGTATGAAGTGACCTACTGCAAATTACCTGTATATTCCAACCACGCACTAGAGATGCCCCACAAAGAATGCTAGCAGCAGATATCTTCTCATCATCCGAACCTTTGGTTGCAATCTCGTATATTTTCTCGATCTCTGGTAAGCTTCCATCAAATCCATGAGCTTAAATTCAGTTGCCTTAGGACTGGGTAAATTTACAAAAAAGAGCATCTCATATACCTGGCTTCAGGAAAAAGAATGCCATAACTGAAGACCAGGTCATAGCCAATAGATTACTCTGATTCTACAGTTAATCAGTTGAGATACTTAAAATCCCCACTCCCACTCCCACCCACCCAACCCCATCTCACCCCAACATGGACACATTACCATACATTAATGAGATACGCATAGCTGCCATGCAGATATGCATTTCCAATTTCTCTTTGAATGTATTTATTTTTAAACATATCGTGTTTGTGCATAGGAAACTTATCGTACAGAAATAGAAAGAGAAAATATATGATGAATATTGTAGCATCATCAAACAAGCAGAGCAAAACGGGGAAAAAATGCTAATGTGCGCAATAACTGGAAATAGTATTAAACCCACATTTCTGATGCCCAACTCATACGCTGTACATAGTAACTATAAGGTATAATAATATAACTGACTTGTTGACATCTTTCAACCATCCAATTCAAAAGCTCTCACATTCAGAAAAGCAAAAAGAATGGCCATTGGTGAAAAAAAAGCATATATTTAAATTTAAAAAAAAAAAAAAACCAATTCTAGTGAAGCCAAAAAGGCATTCAGATAAAATCAATGGTACAAGAAACTCTCAAAAAAAAAAACCATGCACTCTTTTTTTAGATATAAGAAAATAATAAAAAATTAATACATGAATGATGTCGATGACAACTCTAACAAGGATAGTATTAGGGTTCAGAATGATGTTTCTGTCATCGGCCCCATCTTAGTGCTTTAATTAAGCAACCAAGCCAACTACCCTCCCCTTTCAGTAAAGCAAAGACGAAAGTAAAAATATCTAAAGAAGAAACATCATGTTGCAGCATACCTAGAAGCCGGAGTAGCAACCAACGCATTTATCAACGTAGGAGTTAGAGGGGATCCTTTCATCAACGACGACCAACCAGGCACTTGACTAGGAACACTATGGGGTATATTAGCACGTACATTTACATAGCCTGGCCAGAGATATGCTGACGTGTCCAATAGATTTCTGGAAATACAAGCCTCAATAATCAGATGCCGCAAGTTTCCAGCTGCAAGAAATACATAATAGTGTAAAATAGACCAGAAGTGAGAATATTGCACATGAGATTAGGGGAAAGCATTAGGTGGGGGAAAAAGCAAAATCTAAGGAAACAGCTACAAGCAGACAGCAGAGAATTAGAAAATGGGACCAAAAAATCTGTCTGAAATGAATGGAGAGAAAATATCAACAAAATTTTCAGAAACTAAATCTAATATCTAGAAAGAGAAAAAGAGAGCTTTCAATAATTATGCTCTTATATAGAGGAGGGAAAGTTCACAATATTTTGAAATAATAAAAATAGTAACTAGCACTGTTCCGTGTGTACTTCTGATTAGGAATCTGCACTTAAGTCAACTTATGCAAGAACTCAAAACAACCTTATAATTAACTTGTACAGGAACTCATCTCAAAAAAGACTTAAATAGATAGGTAACTTCATATCAAAAACGAAGGATAACAGTGCTTACAGCAATTCATGGGCATGTCATTAATGCTCATGCACTCATAGTATCCATTGCCAACTGTGAGACCAGAATGAAACATGATTGCTTTGGCAGCAGCCTGGTTGGCTACTGAACAAACTGCTTGAGGTGGAGTCAATAAAGCCTCATAATCGCCCAACATCTGTAAGCTGGATATTAAACCCTTACGACATCTTCCCATGGTTTGCTTCTCTTTTGTTGGATTCGACGCACTACAATCAGTTTCATCAATCAACTCACTTTCCTCTTCCTCAACAATATTGGCCACCACAAGCGTGGTGATAGACAATAACATGCACAAGCAGGTATCGAGGCGAGGTACAGGACCCTCAATAATGTCCCTTTCCTATGAAACAAATAGGATAGAAAGGAAAGACAGATCAGTTTAAATACATGAAATACTTGGGAAATGAATATCAAAGCATAATTTGTTTTATATCAAAAACATGTGTGCTTCTCTGAAACATACTAAGCCTTTGACAAACCAACTTTACTGATAATGAACCAATCATTTCTCAATATCGTTTCTTCTAGTAGACAGCATTATTATAATATCCTAGTATTTCCCGAGAATATGTATATTACTTACTTGTTTGTCACAACAAGTCTCGTAAAATTGCCTCAGAAATTGACAAGAGTACAAGACCAAAACAGAGAACCAAATTTAGAGTTGCTTTAAAGCAGAAAGTCCAAAGCCACAACAACAAAGATTGTTTACCTGCAGTATACACACACTAATCCATCTGGATACATGTAAGCATATATGTTGTATCATACATACACATAGACCGGACAACTTTGGACACAATATGATTACATGACATAAAAAAGAAACTAAAACATGACATGACATTTATACACGAATGTCTCAGAATCTATATGAAATGAATTATTAACATATCAAAAGTTGTAGAAATGCAAAACCTTAAACATGATTATGACATGTGAAAATATATATAAACACGAGAATGCACCAATTGCCAGGTCTACATATACACAAAAACACATACATATATATATGTACTTCTGTATGTATATTTGGCATCAGTAAATGAAGCGAAGAATGATTACCCTAGGTCAACAAGAGCTCAACTGAGTTTGCACAAATTCTTACCCTTTGAACAAGCCTCAAAGCTGCAATCCATAGACCTAGAAATGTATCGTGCCATGTTGTACCATTGACTGCTTGTAAAGCCTTTACTAAACCTGCAAAGTTTACTCTGCCTTAATAAGATGATTGAGAAACTAGAATCTTTTCTGTTTCAAATAAAGAGATGAATTGAGTGTCCGAGGCAAGTATTAACGAGTACCAGCAAGTCTATCAATAGCACCACTTGCAGCCACCTGGGGTCCAGCCATAGCATCCTCAAGAAACATATCAATAGGAAGCCAAAGTGCAGATGGACTAGTTCCGTGCCACTGACCAGATGGAGATGTTAGGGACCCATCGCCCATAACAGCATGTAACGCTTGTTGAGATATTCTTTTACATTCTCTAGATAGAACGTTATGTGTATCAGATGTCAGCTGCAGAAGGTTCTCTGGTGTAATATGTTTTGAATTTCTCAATTCCACTGACTTTGCTGCAAGAACTCTTAATTGCTGAATGAAAGCTTCCCAATGTGATGGCCTAAGAAGAGTAACAGAATATAAATGTTAGTCACATCTTACTATCAACTCAAAGCATTACCCAGGGCCCCACCCAACTTCAGTAAATCAAAATCTACACTAAAGGCGCTAAATGAATGGCTATTTTTTTTCTCATTTGTCTCTTATTCATAAGGTATAACTAGCACCATAATCCCTCAACAGAAAGAAAAATTAATAACAGATATAAGGTCTTACATGTTTCTTCGTGCCAAGAAAAGAATCCTAGAAGTCACTTTATTTTGCAGAAATTCCCCAATTATCTCAATAGCTATCATAGTATTTCCTTTATACAGCACATCATGGTGTGCACTTCTCGTCTCATTAAAGTTGTCAGCGGTATCTATTTCCATGTCTTGAGTTACAGTGGGCCATATAGATCTCTTTTCTGGTGTAAGTTCCAGTAACCCTTCATCATCTAGTGAAGCATCAAGCAGTTGCCATACAATTGAAAAAACAAATTCAACTAGAAGCAGACCAGGTTCAGACACTTGAACACCAAATATCAGGGAAAGATGTAGAACATCATCTATTGATTTCATAATCCTGTAATTTCAATGAAACTTGCTTTAATACATATTTCAAGTGTCTCCAAAAAGATATGAAAGCAAAGGCAAAGGTAGAGAAGTTTATACAATCAGATCAAACCATTCATGAACTAGAAGTTGATGTGAATTTAGGTTTCATTATTTTGGCACATATGACATAGTTTTCTTTAATACAATTTAGCTAATAATGTCTTCAAAGAGGGAAAAAATGTAAAAAGTCTTAACTGATCTTAGATTTTATTTTAACCAATAAAGAGGTAACACGAATGGCAACCCATAAACAAACTATACTTTTAAGGAAACAAAAAAACGGGGGTGAAACTGAAAGTTACTTTTGATAATTTTGCCCATTGATTTGACATTTAAGTGGAAAGGCATGTCTCCTAAGGAGTTCCATGTAAAGCCGATATGCTGTAGGATGAAACTTACGCTTTGGAATGACCCTGTCATAGAAATCAAATGTCAGTTTCAATAAATGAAATAACATATGAATAGGCACCTTCCGACAAAAATCATGATCTCACCAGCCACCCCATTGCTAAACAATATTTGCAGGTGGAAGACCTAAATGTTTTGCCCAAAAACTAAATTATAGCTATTTAGTGATTGCATTCTAACATAAAATTCCAATCAAGCAGAAAATTTCTTCAGAACCAAAAAGGGAATAAAAACAACAACAATAAAAATCCACCAGAAAAGCACAATATTGTAAGATGCCTCAAACTTTGGTCACTCACAAGCAAATAGGATTAAAAATAAAATGTTTAAACTAGCCATTAAAAGAAAGAAAAACAGAACCAAATAATATATTTAAGTATTTAACCTTTGTTGAAGAAACATCATAGTGACTTAATTTTCTTAAAAATATTGGCCTTTTTCATTTTGGTATTTGAATTAAGTAATGCGAAGAAAAAACATAGAAATACAGAATGAAACAAAAAAACAGTTGCGACGCATGCATCCTTCAAATGATGAGCACATATCCGCCATAAAAACTGAACCTAGCTACACCTCAGCACCACCTTCAACTTCCCCATGTATGCATGCATACATGTACACACACAAACATACAAAAAGCTGTAATCATCTTTTAGACTTTTACACCAGCAATGGAGTTTAAAACAAAATCATATTAGGCAACTAGGGGCAGTGTGTGAGAAGCAAAATTATAACAGATTCCTACACGAAACAGGGGTCAACAGAATCAACAGCATCCTGTATTCATCTGAACTGTTAAGAGTTCTATTGTGTTTAAAAATAAAAAATCAACTAAGGCCTACAAAAGATCGATACTATCAACTCAAAAACCAAAACCAAATACAAGTCACCAACAACAAAATCAAACACAAAAATGCCCCCATAAGAGAAAAAAAACCAAACAATATAGTCACAAATATCATCAATTGTAACCAGACAAATAGGTAAAGTAATAAGAAGCTCGATGTCCTTTATCTCGATTTCGAGTCATGGAGGAAATAGGTGTCGAGAGCTTTTCCGGTCTGAGCCGGCTCGACTCGGATACCGAGGCCTTAGACCATATATTCTAAAACCAAACTTCTAGAGAAGGGAAACGGACCTCGTAGAGAGAAGGGCAAGAACGAGCATAGGAGGGACGAAATTGGCAGTCAAGGCCTTCTCCAGGAACTTCCACGTAATGGGCAAGTGATTATCCCAGCAGATGTGAGAAACAAGAAGATGAGCCAGGTCGATCGAAGGCAATGAAACCCCAGCTGAGTTAAGCCTAGAACTGAGTTGAACCGCCCAAACAAGTGGGTCACTGTTCTTGTCCTGAGCAGATTTAGTCTGCTCCAGAACTGATTCCCATACCGGACCAACCTCCATGAAAGCTGCCGGAGCAAGGTGGTGGTCGGAGATTTGATTATAGTAGCGTTTAGAGTGCACTAGGTCGAGTAGAGAGCGTTGACTCAAGAAGTCTCCGTTGTCCCTTTAAACCTCGGGACAAATATCAACTATGGGGATCGCCATGATTGAAGAAACTAGAACTTCGTAAATCAAAGCAGGGGAGGGTCTTTCTTTATTTTTTTTGTTTTACATATGTGAAAAACAGTGAAAGGGATTTGTTATTGTTTTTGACTCAATTAAAGCCTTTTTAAGGGGACAGTCAATTTTGGGGGCTGCTTGTTTTCCCATGCATCTCTTCCCCTTTGGTATAACGTGGGTTTCAACCATGTTTTAAAAACCGAAAATGTGACCCAACTATTTTCGGTTTAACCTATTCCACTATAAATCCAATAATGATAAATTAAATAATTTATAATAAATTTAAAAAATCAAATAAATTAATTCAATTTTTTATTATTAACCAATTTTCAATCCAATCGATTTGACTTATCATCGATTCACCTTCATAATCCAACCCTTAAATCTACTCCACCCATTTAAAATTATTCATTAAGCCATCTAATTCAACTATTGACTAGATCTTATCAGAGATGTTATATCACCTCTACTAGTCCCCTATACGTGTTTCTAACAAGCGAACTACAAACTACACATGTGTCTCTTCCAATTAAACCTTAAACCACTATCAATAACGTGACAAACTCTTGCTAGATCACATTACCTTTGCTTAACCCATAATTATCTTAACATGCCATATCCTTGATTTAAAACATTACATCAGCATCATTGTGAAAGGACAAGATATAACCCCATTGTCAATAAACTCAAGATACGTGAATGTTTCTATTCTCCACAACACCTGAGAGAAAAAGAGACCAAGACACTTTAATACCTTGACTTCCTATCAACCTAACCCAATACTTCTTCCATCCATCTCCTTCCTTACCAACATCATGCAGCTTCTCGCCCTAACCCGTAGTGAATCTGAATCACCACAACTGTCACCTCGTCGATGTTACTTGTCAACAAGAGACTATCCTTCAAATTTAATTACAAAGTGTAGAAATATTATTCTTGACAATATGATCTGAACTGAAAATTTATGAAATCTAAGAACATGGATTACTAACAATGAAATGTATATGTAAAGTGGTAAGCACTTCGGGTGTCCAAATGTTCCCTAGGACGTCAATCCTTGAAAAGCACAGACACAGACATCAGTAATCAAAGTAACACCAACAAGTACTACAAATGACCAAACATACAGATATATAATATATTTATATATTTATATATTTATATATGGAAATACAAAGCAAACAAAACAATGGACATCAAATGGAAAGCTACATTTACATCTCTCAAAAGTACACCAACAGTGGAAAAAAATTTCCTAGTCCTAGAGAATTATATTTTTGCTCCTCTTTTTTTAAAGGGTTCACAACTACAGAGACAGATGGGAACAGTAGTAGTCAGCCGCTGCAAACTATAGTCGTTGCTTGACCCGCCTACCATTGGCATCACTTCCGTCAAGGATGGCTTCGTTCCCATGCCTGCATACAATCACTGAGTGCTCGTTGACTCTAGCCACATGCTCCAACAGCTCGGTCAAGACAGACGGGCAACTTTCCTTTAAGTACTCGAAACCGTCAGTCTGCATTACAGCTGCAAAACATGAAAAAGAAAATGGGTCAAGAAACAGTTACAAAAAAAGAGATTGATCTTTATTGAACATACGAGGAACAGCGCATGAAACAATAATAATAATGGAATTGCATTTAGCAGTAGCATTTATAACTCATAACATCACAACACATCTTTAAAAAAGAAAGGCCAAACCTATTTATACTTTCCAACAAACTCCTGTGTGGAATTGAAAAGTAAGGCAACATAATTAAGGAGTTACAAATGACTTGCTATACTTCAATCTAGAAACCCTGTCATCAATTAGGTTGCATGCAGTATGCAGCGATGAAACAGCGAAAACCAGTTTGACCTCCATGTCGTCAGTTTAACTGGTTCAACTTGATAATTCAATTAAAATATAAATTTAATATCAAATATATCATTTTAATATTAAATTACTATTAAATAAAGAGACTAGTGATAAAAATATGCATTTTGTTTAATGGCACGGCCATTAATATATGAATAAGAGGTTAAAATTTCAAATTTCATCACTGCCATACATAGCTTTAACAAAAGAAAATTAGAACTGCTATTTCACCAGGTTTTTAACTGGTTCAACCAGTTCATAGGCAGTTCAATGGATCCCCAGTTCTTGATTATGTTCCAGACTGGACAGACCAACAGTTCCCAGTTGATCCGGCTGGTTCAATCCAGGTTTTTCATCATGGTGGGCAGTCCTTAATTTCAATGATTTCATATTAAGAAACAAAGAACCTTGGGAATTGTCCACCTGATAATTAGCCTAATCAAATAAAATTTTCCTGCTAAAATAATATCCATACCATAACAAAATCTTGCCACAACATTGATGTAAATAAATATCAAAGCAAAAAATGATCCACCTCTAAGATTTTCTGGCATCGCAACAAACTTGAGACACACAGCTTTCAGCTGGAAACAATGGTGCTGCTCCGCCAAGGCTAATGTAGTTGCCACAGTGTTAATGGTAACATCCTCACAAAGATTGGCCTCACAGAGTAATCTCAGCCTATCAAGCCCATACCTATCTGCAGCGGCAAGCAGGTGCTGAGACATCAAAGCAGAGGCCCACTTTGAGTTGAGACCAGTGAGCTCTTGCATGTCAGGTAGAGAATCCCAGTATATAAAGTGAAGTAAGGCCTGAAAAGTACAAAATTGGACAAAGAGATGGAAAGAGTATCAGTAAACATTACTGATGAATGCATAATTATTAATGGTTGACTTGCTCTAGCTTGATGAGTTAATGGAGGAAGACTTCAAATACAGAATGAATATCATGATTTTTCAGAAATGAACAGTCATGAGTTAAGTATTATCATGTACAAACACATGTTACATTAAGCAAAAAAGAGCTTAAGACAGTACATGCCACAATCCTGACTTCAAAAGTATAGCACCAGCCAACCCTATCATAAAGGCTCTAGTAAGAAGTTCTCAGTGACTAATTGCTGGCATCAGGTTTGCTACCAATGGCAAGTTGATATCATAGATCCGAGGACAGTTCACATTATCCATAGCAAGTTCACAGTTTGATGCCATGCATCCATTGCTGGTCAATTATCAAGGATAAGAAGTAGTAGCATGAAATTTTGTCCAATATAAGAAGAGAGCGATTTGCACTGAACCTTGAAAACAGGAGCTTCCATATCTTCAATTTTTATTTGCTTCGTATTCTGATCCTTCATCGGTCCAAAAAGTTGTGCCCTAAACACAGGAGAACGAGCAGCAAGTACCAACTTGTGGGCATGAATGACTTCCCCATCAACCTCAAAGCTTACATCAGTTCCCTTTCCACTTTCTAGTAGTTTCCCAAAATGACGACTGATGTTGGAAGGTGTAACAGCTATGGAGTAGATCTTAGGACCCTCTGTGTGTGACTTAACAACACCAACACTACAGTGAACCGAGAGGCAATCATCTTTGAGGTAGTCCGACTGCTCCAGTAGAGTTCTTTTGAAAAATCGTTTATATCCCCTGCAGAAGATCAAACTAATTACTCCAACACTCACCAGTATTTATCATATAGCGTGAGAAATAAGGGAAACGAATAAATCACGCTTCTTTTTGCTCATTTTTCAGGTGAAACACTGGAGAAGGGGTCAGACCCTGGAACTTAATAAATTCCCCAATACAGGGAGCTAAGAACCCATGGACCTAGTGGCTAAGCCTAAATTCTGATATATCACAACCCACAAATGTCTTATTAGCATTTTTTGCCTAGTTAGTTAAGGTCAGGCATGATAAGATCAAAGTACTATAATCAAGAGTTGCATGTTACAAGAGTTACTCAATCACTCTAGCGCTAATGCTATTGTGTATGTCTTTAGGGGATCATGTCTTACTTGATAGTCACCGAATGCTTTATGATGACCAAAAAAAACACAAGCTACTACTAGTTTAAACTGTAGTGATATCAATCATAGTAAAAAGCAGAAATAAGCATAGCTTCAGGTAACAATCCTCCTAGACAAATAATCATAATGGAGGAAATGTGCAAAACACACCACCACCAACAACAACAAATCAAAACTTAACACTCTAACATTCAACATTCAGTGACAATATTCAATAATTGACTTTTTCTTTCTCCTTACTAATCCAAACAACCTCTTCTCAAAACAGAATGTAGAATTTTATACTAAAACATTTATTTCTAAATGAATTTAAATTCACACTGTCATGGGTCTTAATGAGAAAAGGAAAAACAAAATAATAAAAATTATAAAGGAAATTTTAAAAAATAAATAATAGCAGTGAAGGTTAACCAGGAAGCTAGTGAACAGGTAATGACTAATGAGCAAACCATATCGCATTTGCATGTACCATAGAATAATGGTGAATAACATTAAGAGCAACAACCACTTTTAGCATATGTCCGGTCCATTATTTGCAAGCCACCCTAACTTCTTTTGATGTCAAAGAGTATGTCACCAGAGAGAAGCTCATTATTCCATATTACCCAAACCCGGCAACTCCTTTTTTTTTTTTTTTTCAAGATATTCTACATTTATACAACTTTTGACAAGCACATAACTTACTGTATATAGATTTAGACATATTTCTGAATTCGGGTCATGTTCTAGTATAGTGTATACTTGAGTCGAATGCCAGGTCTAATTTCCCCCTATTATGTAGCTATTATATGTACTATACAGGCAACACACTTGTTATACAAACATCCGAGCTCCCTAAAAATCAACAAGTTCAATCAACGAAACAAGAGATGACCCCGGATCCAGCCCTTGAATAACAAAGTCAATCAGCGAATTATAATGTTGAAACACAAGAACCACAAGCAAACATCATGAAGTTCTTACTATGCAGCAATACACTTGAACCCCATTAACTATCACAACAGAAGAACCACGATTATCAAATCAAACCCCAAATTCCACCAAACTTCGAACAAGAAAATTCTATTCCAAACCCCAAATCAAAGGCCAATGCACCAAAAACAAAAGAGAAAAAGAAAAAATGGGAACACTTACCACATGCTGCCGCGATACTTAAGTGTGTAAGGCCCACTCTCAAGCGTCCTCCCAAAATGGCTATGCACCTTATGCCGTTCTTTCCCGCTTTGATCCAAGAGCGTGAGCTCAAAAAGCGCCCTTACATCGGTCCCCTCGCTTGCCAAAGCAATGAACAATGAAACGTAGGTGGCATTATCTTCGGGGCTCTTTCCATCGGGATAAAAATAGATCGCCCACAAATATCCACCCACCATGAACGTGTCGGAAGCTATGTATTTTCCGATCCCCAAACCTTTAGACAACGAATACCCCGTGATCTTGAACTGGTGAGACCCATTCACTGTCTCCGTCACCGACGTCGAAGTCGTTGTCGTGCTAACGGAGGAGGCCGACGACGAGGATGGCTTCGATGCTTCCAATAGAACCTTCCCCATATGCCCCCCAAGAAAATTCTAATTTCCTTAAACCTGAAATTGGGCTTTAAAATTCCCTTCTTAATTAATATCGAAAAGGATTTTCTCGGGAAAAGGGAGGGTTTTATTGAGAAAATTGGGGGTTCTTTTGATTTTGTGATATTGGGAGGGTGAATTTCTAGGGTTTCGGGCAGAGACAATTGAGAGAAGGGAGAATGATAATGATTGAAGATGATATCTTTATTTGAGCTTTTTTCCTGAATAATAAAATAATTCTTTTATTCCTTTCCCAATATATACATATTAATATTAATCTATTTATTTAAATTCTTTTTTTATCTTTACAATCTTATCGAGGAAGGGAACCCTGCACCTTGAAGTTCCAATAAAAAGCTTTAGGCCTAGTGCTTTGGGGAATGCTTCTCGACATTTATGAGTCTAAATTTGATTGAAAATGGTGATAGGAATACAGCTTTATTTCCTAAAGGAGAAAGATAAATTAGACTGAAGATCCTAATGGCAATTCGCAAGATGAACTTTCTAAAATAATATCAATGTGGTCTATGAGATTCAACACTCGATGAAGAAGAAACAAACAAGGCAGCATAGTTCTTTTGATTTAAAATTAGACATGAAGAGTGGAGTGATATTTTATCGAAGAAATGAGATTGAACTTTGATTTTTTTAAAAATTACATTGAACTGTTAAATTTATAATGAGTGTGTTAATTTGGTGACGATGACATATATAGTGATTATTAATTAAAGAGCTAACAATAATATCACTTCAACTCGAGAATTGGGAGAAGGAAATCCATTAAGCTCATATTGTTTCTAATTTGCAATGAAATGTTTTCAAAACTTTTGAAACTTGCTAATCAAGGAAGTGTTTGTAGGGAACGACAGTATGTAGAGATCCTCGATTATTCATTTATTTTTTTCGTCGATAACAATATTATTTTTGAAGAGGCATTACTAATGGGGCTTTTATTGTGAAATAAAATATTAGAAATGTGAGGCATGTTCGGATCAATGTATTAATTTTGAGAAGTCATCAATCAATTTTGGCTCCAATGTGAATATGATCTATGGAGAGAGAGGGGCATATATATTAAGTGTTTGAAGTATTAGCAACCTTAAACATTACTTAAATCTCTTTATTATGGTGGGATGGAACAAAAAATTTACCTTTTAGAGTTTTATAGATAAAGTTCATAACTAAATTTGTAATTGGAACTCCGGAACACTATTTAATAAGACAAAAAAAAATCATTGTCATTTTTACAAACTATTTCAATGTGTGCAATGTCTTATTTAAGGAACTTGAAGCAATTATCTGACAAAAATCTCAAGGGGAACATGGGATTCACTAGTGTTTTAAGCCTGTCTTGTGTGAATTAAAGGAATGTTGGGGAATGAGTTTTGGTGATTTAAGTTTAATATTGCCCTACTTGCTAAATAACAGTGAAGATTAATCTCTAGCCCCCTATTTCGTTGGTTCTTAATATTTCTAAAGTAGTGACTATATGAGAGTAGGGTTAATCTGGAGTGCCAGAGGACTATTAGGTGCTGGATTAAGGTGGAAGGTTGGTTCAGGGCGAAGGGTCTTACAAAATTCAATCTCCAAGCATTAATAACATTGTATGGGCTTCTGATTTGATACAATCGTAACAACTGGAATTCGCACCATTGTTAGTGCAGGTGAAGCCGACTGTATTCCAAGGAATCATCAAGGAGACAACCGAGAATGCACACAGTCAAAAGCAGATACAATTCCTCCTATTGCTATCAGAAACTTATACAAGCAAATGTGACAAATTACAACCCCAACAAAAATCATACGAGGTTCACTGGTCTCCTCCTTTTATTCGTTTGTCAAAGCAAATTTTGATCTGGGTTCCAATTCTGGATTCAAATAATGGGGATAATAGTGAGAAATAATGATGGACAAGTGATAGGAGTGTGAACAAAGACATACCTAGCTCCTTTGTTATTGAAGTTTTAACTTGTCTACAGCTGATTCAATTTACTAGTGAAATGGGTTTTAGATTCATTGAAATTGAGACAGACTCACAATCAATCATTAATAAACTCTTTGAGACAAAAGAGGACAACTTTTTGGTTAGTGCTTACATTTGAGATGCCAAAATTATCTCGAAAAGCTTTGAACAAGGCAACACAGTAGCTCATAGTCTTGCAAAAGAATGTTTCAACAGATTAGAGAGTACCTTTTGGGTAGAAGAAGCGCCGATTTCAATGATGGGGGACAGGTTGTGTGGGTGGATCCACCGGATTGATAAGCTTCATTATCGGATTTCTAGCAGGGGAAAGGCTCGTTCTTGGCTTCCCGCCACTATGCATGCTTATAGTTTAGAGTATTTCACAGATAGATCAAAAAATTTGGAGCTAGAGGCATATTTGAGTTGTTGATCAGCTTTCGATTAAATCGAGTAAAAAAAATTCTTATTGATGAGTTTCATTTTATGATTCTAATTCGATTTAAAACTTTTTCAAGTTAAGTTGAATCGAATAAAATTGTTCAAGTTAAATTTAAAAAAGAACAATTAAACATGTCAAATTAATACCGAAAAAATAATTGTAAACATGAAACATGAATTTACTGTTCTAAAATTATTATTCTAGAATTTTTAAATTTTTATATATTCTTTAGCTTTTTAATTTTTATAATTTTTTAAAAATATAAATTTTGAAATTTTATAAATATTTTAATTTTTTGTAATTTTATTGAGAGATATCAATTTGTTAATTTTAAAATTAACAGAGACCAAAGGTATATTTATACCGATCTATTATTTTATTCAAATTATACCAGTTATCAAATTATTCGAATTATAAATTTTAACTTAACTCGAAACTCAAATTACTTATTCAAATTTATTGAAAAAAACCGAATAACTTGATTCGGTTAACTTAAAATTCGAATTATTTATTTATTTTTTCAAATCGAATCGAGTTTTACTCATTTTTAATCTAATTAACTTTGAAATGCAAATGAGGAAGAGAGAGAGCTGAAGAAGATGAATTGTTTATCTATTTTTGTTTTTTGAATTTTGAGATGGTTTTATGGCTATCATTTTCTTTTAATTCCTTCTCCTATTGTAACATGTATTAGGAGCTTTTCATCTCACAACTTAGGGGTATGACTGGGAAGGTTATAAATTGTCATTTGCCTATCAAAGGAGTTGTCGTTGACTAGCACAAAATTTTCATTCACATGGTCTTCATCTTCATTTTCTTCTCATTCCTATGTGTAAGATTCTCTTTTAGAGCTTTTTAAATTCCATTTGGATAGATTTTAGAACTTTTTAAATTCCATTTGGATAGACGATGACAGTAGTGCGATAGAATTTTTTATTTTATAGTTATAATAATTAATTTCATCGTTACCACTAATTGAATCTTACTAAAAATAAGCGCATAGGGCATTTAAAAACACCCCTAACCTTCCTCGTTAACTTAAGTGGCTGAGTAATGATTTTGCGGCTTCACAACTTTAACCATAAGCCGATTATCCCTCTCCACCCTGTTTGTAAAAACTCGAAAAAACAAAACCTGGGCTGGGTCAAGATCAACGTCGATGCTACTGTCTCAAATGGAAGAATGGGTTTCGGGGTTATTGCAAGGGACGACGAGGGCTTTGTGGTGGACGGCTATGGGGGCTCTAAAGAATCGACGTTGAATAGCGAGTGGGCAGAGCTGTTGGCGCTAGAAGAAGGGGTGCAGCTGGCCAGGAAATTAAAGCTTCAAAGACTGGTCTTTGAATCAGACAACGCAAGCATTGTAAACAAGATTGGAAGAAATGGGCAGGATATCACGATTCTGGGGCAGCGTGCGTACGATACTTGCATGCAATTGAAGACTTTTGAAGCGGCTGACGTGACGTGGGCTCCTAGAAGTTGTAATAAAATAGCCGATTTCATTTGCAATTTTGTTTTAAATAACAATTGTTCTTGGGATTTTGACGTGAATTACCCCTAAAGAAATTCACGAGTACGTAATTCATGATGCTATTAATTGACTCTCGGCCTTTTTAGGTCTTTTTGATAAAAAAAAAAAAGAAAAAGAAAAGTCGCTGAGTAGAGGAGCATACGAAGCGACTCATTGATCATTGGAAGCGAAACGAGTTGACCTTGCTCTAAAACTAATGAAATAAGTTTTGGGGATGGAGTGCTTCAAGAGTGATGATAAGAACATATGACTTAAAGCTGGATTTTGCCATTATTAAAAAGCTGCAACTATTACATAACATATGAATTACATATTTTGATAAAAGAATTCCATAGTTAAGTCTCAACCAAAATTTAAAAACAAGCTTTATTTTAATATAATTTGTTTTCACCCTACATAAACAATAAGATAAATTTGATTATATGTCGGGTTGAACTGATGTAAAATTTTAGGTTTGTTTTCTATATTCAAATCCAACTAAAAATTTGGATCTAAAATTTTATACAAATCAGTCTATATTAAAAATGCTAAATTCGAGTTTGATCCAACCCGATTGTAATATAATTTTTAATATTACTTTTATATAAAAACAAAATTTAAAAATATAACATATTAAATACACTAAAAATATTAAAATAAATGTTTCTATTACATTGAAAATATAATATATATATATATATATAGCCATGTGATTCAGGCCAGCCCGGACCAAAAAAAATTTGCCTGAGGCCCAACTTGTTTAGAAAATGAATTTTATTTTTATTCAAACCTATATTTTTGTTTAAATCTTCTAACTTTTCAAACAAACATTCAGATCTGGACGAAGAACTTAATCCATAATCAGGCTTACATCAATATACTAAAACAACTAATAAGTTAAAAGCAAAAGTGTTACTTATAAATATATTTATATAAAAAAATTAAAATTAAAAGTTAGAAAACTGTTTTAGTCAAAAAAAAAGTTCGAAAAATGATTAAAGGTTGAAGATTGTTGTCCACAAAATATGTATCATAACTGCATCTGGTTAGGGAAGAATTAGTCAAGAAATCCATCAATGTGACTCTCACTTGTTGGCAATGGACCACAAATTTGTTAATTGTGATCTCACAGAAGTGGTCTGGTTTGGAGGACCCTTCTCTATCACAATTCAATTTTCAGTCTTAATCTGATCAGATCTAGTAATGGTCACTAGTCGATGATCTAAACAACATGGAAATGAGATATTTTTATACCATCCTCGCATTTACGTAAAATTTTTAGTTGCTGGACTTCATATTTAGGCTTTGTTTATTGTTACGGTTGAAAAGTATTCTTCAAAATTTTAATTTCAAATGAAAAATTTTAATAAATAAGCAGCTTTTCAAATAAAACATTGATTTTAAATTGATATTTTTTTTATGAATTACAATAATAGAGTAAAGCCTAAACAATAAATGCAACTAGTGCGATTTAGACCCAAGCTACACTTAAGGTAATGAACACCCTTAACTATTAAAACATCACATAGGGCTCTTAAATTGAGATTTTAACCCAAGCTAAAAGTGCTTTTCAATAAAATTACCTTTTTATACCCCGTTAAATATTATATTTTATAACATTATGTCTAAAATTATAATTTTATCTTCTAAAGCACCTTTTGATTTTAATGATAAATACTATCAAATTTTCAAAAGCTCTTTTTTACCTCATTTTTTAACCTTAATGGTAAACTAGTCTTTAGTGCGTTTTATAAAGAATAGAATATCATGGAAGTTATTATGTATTTGAATAGATATTAGATAGGGACCAAAGTATTTGAATAGACGAAGGAATAGAGAGCAAGTGGAATCTCTTTCTTAGAACCGGAATATCTTCCTTAACCATAAAGAGAAGAAAAATGGGTAGCTTTAGATGTGTAGTTATGCAAATGATTAGGCTAACAATATAGTTCTAACTTGTAAAAGGTCGTATTCTATTTTATCTTATTTGATTAATTCTACTCCATTGGGGAGAATAAGTATTCGTAATTCCAGATTAATGAATGGAGAGAAGAACTAGAGTAACATCATAGAGGGAAAATCAAAGCTGAATTAGAACATCATCCTAACTCTTATATGTATTGAAACTCTAATGCATGATATGGAAATGATAAAATCGATACAAGAAGACGAACAAGTTATAAGAAAAATTAAAATTGGGCAAAAATGACAACCAATATGGACTTCTCGTTCAGCTGGTCCCTACTCTATTATGTGTTTTTTTTTCTTTTTATTTTTTTCGTCGATTACAAATTAAAGTTTTTAGAATCGAATCGGTGATTGAACTATCAGAATGCTGATTTATTGTTTCAATAAATCTATTCAATTCGATTAAATAAATCATTAAAAATTTATAAAAATAAAAAATATATATTAAAAATCTGATTCAATTGTTTGGTTCAGCAAATTATGTCTAATTCTCGAATTTAGGGTTTACCAAGCTAATTACTTTTTTCCCCAATTATAATTTACTTTAAATTTCAGTACTTCAATAAGCTAAGTCCGTATTGCAGCCCAACAACAATATAAACCGAGACCCATATGTAGTTTGGCAGGTTTTGAGGAACTGGATTGCTGGCACTTGCACTATTGAATACGACATCGTATGCAAGCTTTTCCCTATATCACCTCCTTTTCTTGCTCGCAAAGATATAACCCTCCTGCGACATTATAAAAAAATCCCGAAAGAAAAAATTTAACAAGAAGAGACTATATTCAAAAAGGAAAAAAAGAAGAGGAAAATGGAGGCACCAAAGACGATTCAGCACGAAATTGGAGGAGTCCAGAACGACGCCCTGCGATTCGGTCTCCACGGCGTTAAGAGCGACCTCGTCGGATCTCACCCTCTCCAATCTGCTTACGAATCAGTAATCCCTACAACCGTTTGTTTCCCTAGAAAATATACGAGACTTAATATTATTATTTTGTTTGTTTATTTGTGTGTGTGTTTCATCTTGTTGCGTTCATTACTCAGATCTCAAACGCACGCCTGAGCATAGTTGATCGACCGCATTATATTTTTGAAAAAAAAAAAAGTGGTTTTAGGGTTTTTGTTGCTAGATGGTTCTTATGAAGTTAAAAATAGCTACTTATTTTTTTTAAAGATTTTTAATTAGGTTTTGAGGTAGTATTGGGAATGGAATACTATTTAGTTATATGTGTTTTTTTTTTTTTTTTTCTTGTAGGCAAAGAAAACGCAGGAAGAGATGAAGAGGAAAGTTCTGGCCAATACTTATGGGACAGCAATGCCACTCAAAATGGATCTCGATAGGCAAATTCTCTCGCGGTATGTTTCTATCTTTATGCCAAATTACTGCTCTTTTAATCCCAATTTTAAGCTGTTGAAGTTCAACAAATTGCTTTAGACTTGTCTGCATAATTAGAGTTTCATCTTCCCTGATGACATAATTATATGAGCCCTGTCAGTTTCTTAATGGCATAAACATGGAGAATAGAGTTTAGAAGAGGTTTAGAATAAAGAATTCGAATACATTATTTTTATCTCCAAGTGGTGAAGAAAACCAAGAGGGGGATGAATGGTTCTTACAAAAATTGAAGTGAAATTCTCATCCAAGTGAAAAATATCTAGAAATTAAGTACTTGATGAAAAATATAAACAATTCATGCAAGTATATGGCCTGTAAATAAAGTAAAAGAATAGGGAAAGTAGAGCTAACAGAACAATATAGAGTTTCTACCCTTTCTTTCAGCACCTGCATGCTCACTTCGTGCCCTTGTCAAAGTACTCAATCCACTAAATTGATATATATATATTTATGCTTTATTCCATGTATAACTTTTAGAATCCCTGTCTTTTCTAGGCTTAGGTAGCAACGTTGTATCCTCTAAGGCTTCTTCCCAAATTTTAGTTGGCCAAGGGTCTTGCACACCTTGAATCCCTTCTATTTCAAGGATTTTCTTGAATCTCTTAAGAACTTCTAAAGGGTAGGTTTTTGGTACTTTTTAGGCACAAATGAAGAGACTTATTCAATAATATAACAAATGAATCCAAATGATGAAGAAAAGTCATTTCTGGAAGAGAAGGCTTATATGGAAGCACTCATCTTCTTGTCATGTCCAAATTAAGAATCGGGTTGGCCTTATCATTTTTTTTTCATTATTAATGATTGTAGATTGTTGGGAAGTTCTTTTATGAAGATTTTTCTTTCCACCATGGTGTGTATAAAATGTGCTAGTATTATGGTTTTTATTCTTAAAGATCTGTGCATCTATTTGAAATAGGAAGAAATCTCAAAAACTCTGCTCATACGGGAGTACTTTATTTTTTTGGTTATTTTACTTAGTGTTTGTATCTATTTTCCATGTTATAATCATGTTTAAGGTGTTATATATTTATAAAAATTTTGATCTGGACGCATTAATGATCCATGTTATATAGATTTGACTCATTTGTGTTGTGTTGTGTTAGCGTCTCTTTTATGTTAGGGGACATGCATATATCTAAATGGTAATTAAAAATTTCCCTTACTGGTTTTAGAGAGGGCATGGATTTGGACCAGACAGATTAGAAAAGCCTAATTATCCCTATAGTGAACAAAGACTACCAAGATGTATATAGTGTATGACATCTTTAGTGGCAATTATCAGATTTAGAATTCACTGCTGAATAACATCTTTTATTTATATTCTTTGAAAATTATGCAGGTTTCAGAGGCCATTGCTACCATCTTCGATGCTAGGGTTGGAAGCGGTGACAGGAACTTTAGATGATTTTGGCTTTGAGGATTATCTAAATGGTATAATAATACATACTAAAATCAAAATAAGCTCTCTTTTCCTTGTGACTATTGCACATATTCATCCCATGGTAATGTTTATTTTGCGGGTTATCTGAAATTTAAAATTAATGTTGTTTGTTGCAGATCCTCGAGATTCGGAGACTGTTCGGCCATTGGACTTGCACCACAGCATGGAAGTTCGTCTCGGCCTCTCCAAGGGACCAGTCTGGCCTAGTTTTATGTGAGATTTTCATTGACTACTTCAGTGTTGTCCCATGAAGGAAGTCACTGCTGAACTTTTTATTTTCCCTTAATGAATTTAGCCGTTCTGGCCTTTGTATAATGCACATCAGCTTTTTTTATTGTGTTGGGTTGAACTTCTTGAAAACCAACTGCTTTGACAACTATTTAATCCAATACCAAGGCCAATACTAAAGCTGGAGATGTTTATGGGTGGAGTTATGTCACTGTTTGAAAACTCACCCAAAGCCACAAGGCTCTTGCTCTTTTATACGCATTCTTGATTGGAAGTAGATTCCTTTTAGTACCTTTTGCCTATTGTTAGAAAGCAAATTATCTAAAAGCCAAAAAAAAGGAACCAAACCAAACCATTATAGAGTTTGGATTGATTGGTGGTCTAACCAATCTGATTGGTTTGATTGCCGGTTCAATTTTAATTAAATTAAATTAAATTATATATTTAAAAATTTGGTTCAAATGGTTTTGAGCTGTTCTTTGAAAAGTTGTTGCTATCTTTTTATTTGGATTGATATATTGATTGAGTTTTCGAGTGAACAATGAAGGAATATTTACTTGTTTAACATTGCTACAATGACAATGCCAAAGAAAGACTAAGAAAATTGGAATTGGAAATATAATGTTCTAATTTGACTTTTTAAAATATAGTTTGGTTTTGATCAAAATTATAATTAAATACATTCGATTTGGATTGATATACATGACAAAAAATCATAATTGCTGGAAACGAATTGAATTGTAATTTTATAATATAAATATTTTATTCCTAAATGAAAAACTAACCCGTAAATTTATTTTGGTTTAAGTTTAAGACCCGACCAACTATACTAATATGGATAGATGGAAGTTAACTTTGTGATACCTAATTTGATTTCATTATATTTTAAATAAGGGTAAATTACACTAACAGTCATCCAACTTTGATGTGGCTGGCAAAACAGTCACCTAGGTTTTATTTTAGTCATTCAACTTTTGAAAAGTTACAAAACAGTTACTAACGTTATAAAAAAATGACAGAATAATCACTGATTAACAGTTTCCGTTAGGTTGTTAACAGGATGCTGACGTGGCAAGTTAATCAGCTGATGTGGCAAGTTAACTTGCCACGTTGGTGATGACTGTTGGTATAAAGGTTCCTATCTCCATCCTTCCATCTAACCAAACTGCAATTTTCACTCATCTCCTCTCACCATCTTTTTCGGCCGGGAACTTCCACAAAACGTCACCTTCAAAACAGATCTTAATGTCTTTGAACTCCAGCAGTGCTGCTATATACTCTCCTAAAAAAACAAACAACTCCTCCACCTCTCTTCATCTTCAACCTTTTTCATTTCTATGGCTGCTCATTTTCATCGTCTCACTTAACCATTCTCTTTATGGCTTGCGCCGTCCCTTTCTACAATCGTCGAACCCATTTTTCAAACCTAGTATCTGACCCGTCGAACCCATTTGCTCTACCAGTTGCATCATCCACTACAATTCCAATGCTTGCCTTCTTAAGCGCAGGTGCATCATTCACACCATTTCTAGTCATGCCACAAAGTCATTTGCTGTAATTCATTACAATCTCATATTTGTGCTCATGGGAACCATCAAGCCTGTAACCAGTTTCTTTGCCAATGGCTAATTCATAACTAGTGATCACCTTGATATTGACACCAAGATTTAGAACCAAATGAATTGTCTTCGCACTAAAAGCCTTGAAGGATCGAGCAAATGGAGTATACCCACAAACTCCCATGCTTCTCCTTGAACAACCTTGTGTTTTTCTTGCACAATTTGTCTAACCACATCAAGAGAGCCAAGTCCTCAATCTGCTTTGGCTTTTTTGGGATCACCTAGCATTCCAACAACACAGGCAACAATAGCATCTTGATTCCCAACCGAACTAAGCATATACATAAGCTTCCCAACCCAACCCAACTATTTTGGAGAAAAAATTTTCTTAGACTTTTTTTTTTAACGCCGGGAAGGGAAGAGTGAATGAGATTGAATATGAGAGGGTGAAAGGAAATGAGTGAGGAGCTTGAGGTTGAATATGAGATACAATGAATGGAGGGCCATTGGGTCTACATACAGGGCATAACAATTTTTCTTCTTTTTCTTCTTCTTTTCCTCTTCTTCTTTTTTTTTTCTTTTTCTCTAGCTTTAAAATGGTACTAGGAGGGTAGTTAAAGTGAGAGTAACCTGCCAACTGGACAGTTTTTTTGACAGCAATGACTCTGTCACCTGCCACGTCACTTTACCTTAACATCTATGACGGAAAACGACAAAAAGGACTGTTTTGTAATTTTTCGAAAATTGAGTAACTAAAATGAAACTTAGGTGACTATTGGTGTAATTTACCCTTTGAATAAAACCAAAGTAAATTATCTGTATATTAGTAAAAACTTACCAAGTTATGTTAATGAAAATAAAATCTTTATTTCAAAAATAAAATCTTTAAAATATTATATCTAAAATTTTTAGTTTAATAGAAGGTGAAAGAGAGTTTCTTTCAATGCGAATGGTTGTTTTAGACCAATTAAGCCTTCAATCAATATGGAATTATTAAACCAATATTTAAACTCTTTTTGTGAATTTTTTAATAATTTCTTTAATCAAATTGGTTGAATTGACAAATAGTCAGACCGATTTGATCATCAGTCTAGTTTTGAAAACTTTTGATGGATGTTTTGAAGACTTTAAGAATTTATATCGAATCTTATTATATATAAATTATTTTTAAATTTATTCGATTGATAGTCCGTTAGTTTATTATTTTATTACAATGATTGATTTTGTTTTCCATTTATGGTTATTTAGATTATATTAAATGTAATTGTCATTATATCTTTACTATTATTAAGCCATTAATTAAATTTGTGTAATAAGTAAATCATAAAACATATCGAAAAAATTTTAAAATATATTTTATAAGTAATAAATATTATTACAATGATATTTTAATTTTAGATAAAATCTATAAAAAACTATTTAAACCCGCAATAAATTAAAAAAAACCATGAAACCTAAACTTAAGGAAATAAAATAATCAAAACCTTATATTATTATTTCTAGAATTTATAATTGCAGTAACAGTAGTAACTGTATTTTGTTTAAGAAAGAGGGAAGGGAAGATTGCGTGCGTAAGATAAGCTTCTTTACCTCGTTCCATAAACTCTGAGTTGGTTGCCTGTCTGTCTCCTCCACAATTCGCATCTAATTGCTTCTTCATTTTATCCCTCTCTCTTTCTCTCTCATCCCCATAATATATTAAATTAAATAAAAGCTTTTAACTTTACTAATTTCTTGTGTCTTGGCCCTTTCTTCACCCATTCTCCTTCAGATTTACTTTCTTTCTTCCTTTCGTTTTCCTTTTCTTTTCTATATTCTTGTTTCACTCGACTTTCGTTTGTTTTTAAAACGTTCATTATCCGGAATCCGATTGGCTTTCTTTTCTTTTTCTTTTTCAATTTTTTTGGGCAAAATCTGGTGCTGATTTATGGTAAAATTAGGGTTTCGTTTTGAGTTTCCCTCTCTTTAATATGGTTCCGTGGGGCGGCCTCACTTGCTGCTTGAGTGCAGCCGCTCTTTATCTTCTTGGAATCAGCAGTGGCAGGTTAGTTTTTCCGTTAACTGTATCAGTAATACTGATTTTATCTGGTTTTTTTTTTTTTTATCTATGCACTTGACAGAAATTTCAGGGAAAAAAAGAAAATAAAGTTTTAATGAAATTCCATGCTTAAAACGGTGGAACAGGGATGCACAGATTCTCAAGACGGTCACTCGAGTCAATCAGCTTAAGGAATTGGGTATGGAGCTAATTTCTCTTTTTGCGTTTTATCATTTATGTGATTTGTTTGATTTCTTCATAATTTTTTGAGATTTATAGCTGTTGGGTATTGGTTTCTGTTGTTTTTATAACTTTTTGAAGGAAATGAGAGAAATAGGCAAATAATTTAGGATTTGGTTTAAGTTTTACCATTTTCTAACTTGTGTCAACTTAATACTATCTGCCCTCTCTATAACATCATTTCATTATAACAATCAAGTTATAATCAAGTTTGTTGTAGAACCGATTTTTATGTTTATTTTTCATCTATAACAACAACATTGTTACTCTTTAATAAGTTAGTTCTTTATAACATTTTGTCTCAAATTTTGATAAAAGTTGTTCTATTCTTAAATGAAATGAATTTCTTAGTTAAGATATTATTTTAATAAAATTTTAATTTTATATAAAAATATTAATAATACATTATTAAATGAAAATAATCTTGAATAAATGTAATTTCATTTACAAATTTTATTAAAGATACACTGCAATCTGAATCTCACTAATTAACAATATTATTAATATATTATAGTTTTTAAATTTGAAAATTCAAATATTATCTAAATCTCAAATGCTATTATAGGTGTATAACAACCACCTCTTTGTAACATCCAAAATTTTGTCGAAAAATGGGGCTGTTATAGAGAGGATTGATTGCATATCAAGTTCGAGAACTGGTTCTGCATTTATTGATCATTTAAGAATTTATTGGTTATTTTGCTAATTAGTTACCTTGGAACATCCCAAGTGCTCATGAGTGTAGCAATAAGTTCATTGTCCTTGATCATTGATTTGCCAGCAAGTTTATTGAGTACCAGTTTAACTTTCATTATTTCATGTTAAAAACTTCGGATAACATTGGAAATTATCCTATGGTATGTCAACTCTTCATTTCTTTGAAGTACTTGTGTATTTGTGTTCAGCACATATCCTTGTTCAAAATTAAAACTTCCTATGTTATGTCAACTATTAGGGAAAACGTAGGAAAAATTAAGTATACCCCTGTTAGATAAGTACTTATATCCAACACTTGCATTCGATTCCAAGTAACATAGAAATGATATTGTCCACCTTAAACATTAACTAATGAAAAATGGGTGTTGGACACATGTATTTGATTGTTGGTGTGAGTTTTATTTGCATTTTCACTTGTTATGGCTCTAAAGATGTTCATCATTAAATTAATGTTAGGTGACAGACTTAATCGTTGATGATTTGGTTAGTTTCCTTCATTTGAATTTGCTACGCCGTGTCTTGATGATACCATGTTTCTTTCACCTTTCAGCTCAATTGCTAGATATTGAAAGTAAAGTGATTCCTTTAATCGTTACAATCTCCGGAAGAGTTGGTTCTGAGACCCCAATTAATTGTGAACATAGTGGATTAAGAGGTGTTATAGTAGAGGAAACGGTAACTTTCTTTTCTTAAATTAAAAGAGCATTAATGTTGGATTTTTTCCTGCTTGCATGTAATAATTCTTGTTCATGTATCTTTAGGCCGAGCAGCATTTTCTAAAGCACAATGATGCTGGTTCTTGGATACAAGATTCTGCTTTGATGCTTTCTATGAGTAAAGAGGTTCCGTGGTACCTGGTTAGAACATATTTCTCTTCATCCTTTTAGTTTGAGTTGTATGCTGGAATTGTTTATGTTTTCTGGGTTTCTAAGGTGGTTGTCATTTGAAATCACACTTGAAGGAACTATTTTGTGTTGCATAAGAATTGAGGTTGTTAATGTAGCTGATTTTCTGAAATTGTCTTTAAATTATTAATTATAGGATGATGGGACGGGTCGTGCATATGTAGTTGGTGCTCGCAGCGCAGCAGGTTTTGCACTAACTGTTGGAAGTGAAGTGTTTGAAGATTCAGGCCGATCAATTGTACGTGGAACATTAGACTATCTCCAAGGTCTCAAGGTATTTCTTCCAATGTCTTTTTTTGTCCATTTTATTGTAACACTTTCAGTTGAATTAAGCTTATTTGAGGGCCAATTTTGCTTCTAGATGCTTGGAGTGAAGAGAATAGAGCGTGTGCTTCCCATTGGTTCTTCCTTGACTGTTGTTGGTGAGGTAGGTTTTGGATAATGATTGCCTTGAGTTTCTGATGATGCAGGAATATTGATGCAAATTGCAGTGTACAAAAATATATAAATATTAGGAAATTGCAATGCTGTACTAGTTAATATGCTTGGTGCTTTCTGCCTTTCTCCCTACCAAGGTTTTGAAGTTGAATTCTTGGATATGTGTATAGAAGTATCTTGTGCGTGCAATTATGGTAGAAAACCAATTTTTTTTTTAAATTTTTTTTAAGGAAAGTATAATTTTAAAGCGGTCCATCCTGATGCATATATGGTCCTAAATGAGTAGAAGGTTATGTTTCAATGTGATTGGACACTGAAGTCTTATCTTAAAACATTAAAGGCCCAGTGCTGAAGCAGTTTGATCATAGTTTTTAATGGACATGAAACAAAACTTGATCTAGTATTTGAGATTGATCTTTGGTCCAGGTAACTTAGTCAAGGCCATAGTTTTGGCTCTGCCTAGAAGTTTGTTGCTGCTATTATTGGGTTCATAATTTGTATTTTGGTTATCTCATTTTGCCTCTCCTATACATGGTAGGCTGTCAAGGATGACGTTGGAACAATTCGGATTCAGAAACCCCATAAAGGACCGTTTTATGTGTCCCCCAAATCTATTGATCAACTCATTTCCAACCTTGGAAAGTGGGCTAGGTTGTAAATATTCAGGACTTAGGACTTTTTTTCTCACATTTTCAAGTTTCAGTGATTATTTCAAAAAATTAAGAGAGTAACAGGTCCAATTTTTTAGATTGTACAAGTATGCTTCGTTTGGACTGACCATCTTTGGCGCCTTCCTAATCACCAAGCATGCAATCCTTTATTTCTTGGAGAGAAGACGCCGACGTGAATTGCAGCGAAGGTATGCTTGATGAGTGCTTGTAGTAATTGTTGAGAAACACCAGGGTATGAATTGAATATTGAGAGCAATTAACATTTAGTAGTATCCCCCTTTTAAGAGAGGCACGTATTTACAAGCATCTGCTTATGTTATTTTCTGTAATAACAAACTCAATTGTAAACTTTGTTCATTCAGGGTTCTTGCTGCTGCAGCTAAGAGATCCGGGCCAGATAATGAAGGTAATATGCTGTCTAAATGATGGTTGTTGTTATGGTCTTATCTGTGTAAGATTTTGGGATCTCACAGTAATTTCTGTAGATCCAACTTTGAAAGTTGAAAACGGAGCAGAACCCAAGAGAGATCGCATGATGCCAAATATATGTGTAATATGCCTTGAGCAAGAGTACAATGCCGTTTTTATTCAGTAAGTTCAGTAGTTGCATCCTTTTTGAGTAGTCAGATCCAAATTTTAACAAGATGCTGCTTGCTGTGAAAATAAAGGCTTTACATCTGACTAGTTTATGCATTAATTTCCATTAAGTACTTATATGATTTTGCTTAGTTCATATCAGTCTCATTTGAAAATTCTATCAATATCTAATCTGATCCATAAAGTTCTGTTGGATCAGTCACTTCTGTATATAATAGAATTTCTATTGCCTCTATTACATATCGTGAGTTGC
This sequence comes from Gossypium arboreum, assembly GCF_025698485.1. Taxonomy (NCBI): domain Eukaryota; kingdom Viridiplantae; phylum Streptophyta; class Magnoliopsida; order Malvales; family Malvaceae; genus Gossypium; species Gossypium arboreum. The sequence goes on from NC_069077.1 coordinate 135,332,902, forward strand.
AAATAAGATGTTCACTCGTTGTGCATATATTCCAGTAGACAGCAATATATCACCATTACCATTACCATGTAACGACAATATTCCACATAAATGCTAAGGTTTTCCTTATGAAGGATTGTTGTTTGTCGTATGAAATATGCTGATGCTGTTGATCCAAGAGCATTATATGTATATATCCTTGTCATTTTCTGTCCCTCCTTTTTGGGTTGTGAATGGAATCACCTAATATTTGCCTTAGACTGCATTTTCTGACTCTTCTTTTTTATTGAAGTGCTCATGTTTGTCGTATGTCTGGACGTGGGTATGGGGATATAGCTATTTAAAGATCCTCCAAATACATGGAAAAACTTGGAAAAAATTGAATGTATATGTTGGATATGCATGTGCCTGATTAACATAGGCCTTAGAATATGTCATTCAAGCATTGATTTAGAATTTGGGTTTAGTATTTTCCATATTTGGCTGTTGCTTGAATTCCCTGTCCTCTTTTATGAGCTCAAGCCTGAAGCATTATGCCTGTGGTGATTGCTAGCCCTGCGGAGAGTATTATCTACATGTATACATGCCTTCTTTCAATTTGTTCTAGAATGCTTGGGAAGTTGTGTCTTCATGAATAACTTTAGTCTTGTTTGAAGTCTCACTGCATCGAAATTGTCGGACTCCTAGCAAAGTACTTATTGCTTATGATATTAATGCAGATGTGGCCATATGTGCTGCTGTACAACCTGCGCTTCACACTTAACCAGCTGTCCTCTTTGCCGGAGGCGTATTGAACAGGTTGTAAAAGTCTTTTGCCATTGAAGTTTCGGGTTATGAGATGTAGGGTTCATTTGGACCCCTGGTGGAAAGCAGCCTGACTGCACAGGGAGTCTCAGTTCTGTGATCGGAACCCCTCAAATAAGTGCCAACGTTATCAGCTGGGAGATGAGGATCTTTATTTTTGGCCAATTATGCAAATCCCTACTTGCTGCAAGCCCTATTATAACTTGCTTGATATCCTGTAAATATTGAAGGTTACTTTTTTTAAAAAAAATAATGTTATTTTGAATAATAGATGTTTTCATTGTTGTAATTTATTTACAGATGCAGTTTTTATTTTTTATTTTCCTTTTATTTTTATTTTGTATAAATTTGTTCACCACCTTAAAATATGTTTTTAACCTATGTTGTCTCGGATGAATAGAGTATGTTTTTTAACATGAGTATATTTAATTTTCAATTGCACATATATATTTATGTAATGTGCTCGTTTAAGATGATAATGTGAATAAATTTGACACCAATTTAGTATGAAAAACTAACTGAAATTTGACTTTTAATAAATTAATAAATATTAATATAAGAGTGTTTTTTTTTTTTTATATGAAATGCTTAAATAAAACTAAATATGAAATGTCTAAAATTCAAGTTTAATTTAATTTAACAATAAAAGGAAAATCATTAATTTGGAAATGATAAGTTGTGAACTTCAAGAATTGATGGAAGCTTGTATTTCTTTAAGGGTTCTTCCTTTAGTTTCTGGCACAACTTTGTTGACGAAAATAATAGAAGCTGCACAAACTCCTGAATATACCAAAAATGTACCTGTTTCCACCAAACATTACTTTGATCAATTCTATACATTATTTTTGTGATGAATTAAAATAGTAATACCTGAAGGGCTCCAATCCATGAGGAAATTGAAAGTGTAAGAAACAGCCCAAGCACCAAACCAGTGTTCTAGATTCACCAAACTTCCTGCTGCTCCCTTTACATTTATGGGAAATATCTGCATCCCCATCCCAATTTCAATTTCTGTTTACTATTTGCATTAATTATTAGATATTTCAATAGAAGTGTACCTCCGACAACAGGACCCAAGGAACTGCTCCCATTCCAATTGCAAATGAACCCACGAAGATCTGCTTTCATTTTTAAAATTATTTTGTATGAAATAATGATATAATTACATAAAATTTATTACCAGCAATCCACTCAGTACAAGCAATGGAACCCATTGTTGAAGCAAGTTGTGTTCCTGAGAATTTCAGATTTTGTACATAAAAATCAAGTACTAGGAATTCAGACAACATTTATTTATTGTTTTTAAATTAAAGTTGATATTTTAAAAAAAAAAAAAGAAAAGAAAAGAAGGATCAATGATTTACCTTCATTAGAAATGATATTGCTGCAATAAAACATCCTAAGAATGTGCCTGTTGATGAAGCCTGAAAAAGACAAACTCATGTTTTTTTAATATTATATTTAAATACACATTAAGCATGAATATTTTAAGAAAAATTGCAAGTAATTAGGGACTTACTAGCAAAAGGGGTTTTCTTCCACAGTTATCCACTAAGAATGCACTCACAGCTGTTATAGGGATCTGTAATAATTCAATTAGGTATTATTATCACCACAAATTATCCTTAATTTTAAATGCCATACAAACACAATTCCAATAATAACTAAAATGTACCTAATATGGATACATAAATTTATAAATATGTCAAAATTTTATATAATAACATGATAATAAGGTATAAAAATAATTAGGTATATTAGAGATATAAAACAAAAGAAAAAAATATTATACGAAACAGAGATGCCACATCGTCTTGTATTCCTTATCAATTATTTAATGTCATTTTAACCTATTTTTATATGTTATTGACACATCATTTCTATAAATTTTTAAACTTGTATCTTAAACCGTGAAACCCTAAACCTTGGATTCAGGGTTTAAAGTCTAAGATTTAAGGTTTAAATCTAGGGTTCAAAGTTTAATGTTTACGTTAAAAAATTATAAAATGATGTGTTAAATATAAAAAATTAAAATAATATTAAATAATTGATAAAAAATATAAGATGATATGACGTCTCTGTTTTTTACTATCATTTTTCAAAATAAAAGAGGGAATTAATACCTGAATAGAGGCAAAAGCTATTATAGCAATTTTCGAAGAAGAAAAGCCTGAAACACAGAAATATTCATTAATATATATATATAAAAGAAGTTTAATTATATAAAGAAAATACTGTAAACCTGCAGAGGTGAAAATTTGATTTGCATAGAAAGCAACTCCATTTATCCCTCCAAATTGTTGAAACATCATTAGCCCTACTCCAATCTGAAAAATATCACAAATATAGCCTCATATATATATATATATCCGTGTGTGTGGATCCTCGAAATTTTGGATGCTTACAATGATGGAATGCATGTATTTTGTTTGGAACAAGTCTAGCATAGTGGCGTTAGATTGGTGCTCTAGGGTTTGCAAATAATCCTGTCAATAAATAAATACAATTTTGAGCAGAACTGTTTTTAGGTAAAAAGAAAAATGTTATAAAATTTAAAAAAGATTGGATGCTTAATTAGTACTTGGATTTCATTTGCTTCATGAGTAACAGCATCTTCATCATCTCCATGGAGTCTCTTCAAAGCATTGTAGAACTCTTTTTCATACCCAACCTTTGCCTGAAATCATAAATCAGTTTTCTTCTTTTTAATGTTTTGGAAGGGATTCAATTTAGTGTTATTCCGATTTTTATTTTACAGTTTATGTTCACGGTTTAAAATTATCACTTTTAACATTGTCTCTCCTAAGGTTCGAATCATATTCTTTCTTTGGGAGTGCAATATATACTACTATATATATATATATTTTTAGTGTTTGACATATATATATATATATATATATCTATTTCCTTACATGAAATCTGTCCTTACCAGAGAAACTAATGGCCAAATATCAATTCTAATCCCTCCACATTTTCCATGATATACCTATTCAATGCTGTAATGTCAATTGTTTTCTTTTTCTTTTTACATGAGAAGGTGATGGCAAAATATCAATTCTAATCTCTCTACTTTTTTACATGACAGCCGTCCAGTACTCTAATGTCAATTGTTCTTTTTTTCTCTCTTTTTGACACGAGATGCTAATTGTCAAATATCAATTCTAATCCTTCTAGTTTTTTGAGATTATATAAAAATGGTTAAATTCCAGATCTAATCCCTACATTTCGCTCAAATATGAAAATTAATCTTTATACTTTAATTTTGACATAATGTGGAACATCAAATTTTATAATATCATTAGTTAGCTTAAATATTTAATTCTAATTACAGATTTAATAGAAGAATTTTAACAGTGTTTACAAATGAGCCTAAATATTTAAATTTAAAAAGTAGAGGGACTAGATTCCTGAAAATAAAGTATTAAGATTAAATTCTAAATATACAAAGAGCACAATAACTTTGAACATATTACAATCTTTAAATTTTACTTTATAATTTAGTTAAAAATAAATAATTATCTTAACACGAAGCGCGAGTAAAAACCATACTAATTTAAATATAAATGTGCACTTACCAACCATCTTGGAGACTCACAGATGAAATTAAGACCCAGGAGCTGAATTAAACATGGAATGATTCCTTCAAAAACAAACAAACAAATTTGTTTATTTATTTAAAAAAGACAGCACAATAATGGTGAAGGAGATAGAAAACTCTTTGGTTTTCTTCAATATTATCGTACCAGTTAGAGCTAATAGTCGCCATTCCAAAGCTGTCCCTACTACGAACGTCGTTGATGCTCCGATCACTATCATCAGCTGCAATACCGGGTTCAGGTGCGAGTGTCGAGTAAGGATGTTAATTCTACAAACTAATACATACATAAGGGCAAAGTCGGGAAATGTGTGATAGGGGAAGAAGATAAGATTAAAAAAAATTAGGGGCAAAGTTAGACCTGATCATGAATCGGGTCGGATCAATATAAAATTTTAAGTCCTGAGCGTGGTTATAAAATGGGCTTAAAATTCTGCCAAATTTATACATTAGCATTCATTCAATGTACATTGATACGTGAATTTTATGCAATTATATAAATGAATTTTTCCTTTTAATTAATTTATTGTACAAACCACTAGCATTGTGATTAGAGGTAAGCAAAACACGATTTGATTCTAAAAAGTCAAAAAATAAAAATTTGAATTACGTGTTAATCAAATCGAGTTATTCGAGTCAACTTGAATAGGTAATTTGAGTTTCGAATTCGAATTGAGTTAAATTTTATAATTCGAATAATTCAAATAATTCGAATAGTAGATTGGTGTAAGTACGGTCCTTGTCAATTTGAAAATGAGAAAATTAATCTCTCAATAACGAACAATAGCAACAATTAACAGAATTTCGACAACCAAAAGTTATGTTGATAACCTTTCAGTCAAACACCCCTCAACAGAACAACAACAAAACTAACGAAAGGAAATAAAAGAAAAAGATGAACAGAGGAGAAGGAGAAAATGATAGGAAGGACAAAAAAGAAAAAATTAAAAGAAAGAAGAGGGAACGGGGGGAAAACAATTTAGTTAGTTTTAAAAATAATCAAATTTTACGGAATTGCACAAAAATTATACTTCCACATTGATTACACAAAAACTCAAACTTCGGATCTCAACACACAATTAAGTCATTGATAGAATCTAGCAAGCAAAGGTTAAATTTTTGGGGCATTACAAGAATCTTTATGGAGAATTAAAGTTCCATTCAAGATAATTTTATTCCGGAAACATGCAATTAACTTTTTTTCCATTAAAGTTGAGCTTCGAAAGAGAGGTATGTCAATTGAAGACACTAGTTTGGTTTGCAGATTACATATTAAATTTTTGGATAAATTGTTTCACAGTTGTACCTTTTCTTGAGTTAGGGTGTAAAAGAGATAGTGGTCTTCGAAAGCATTTCTATTTTGACTAAAAAATGAACTCGATTTGTTAATTATCAAGTCGAGCTTGGGCTCAAGCAAGTTGAGCTATCAATCGAGCCAAATGTGAGTTTAATAATGCTCGACTCGGATGGCTTGCGAGCCTTATAAAGCATTTCATATTTTTACATAATTAAATTATGATATTAGCCTTAATATATACTGTTATACCTAAGCTTAATCATTAGACTGAGCTTGAGCTTGAGCAGAAAAAATTAGTAAACGAGTTTAATCAAACTCGAGCTCAAGCTCAATTATATCTAGAGCGAAGTTTGAGCTTAAACATAGAAGCTCAATTAAGCTCGAGTCAAGAATCGAGCTCGAAATTTCAAGTTGAGCTTAAGCTCGAACTTGACAATATTCAAGCTCAACTTCGCTCGATTACAACTCTAGCTTGGGTTGTTTGGATTGATTGCTTAGTTGCAAATATAGTGGAAGCTTATAATTAACATTTCAACCAACATATACTACATTAACATGGATATGTAGATCACCCCAATGCTTCCATTTTGATAATTGCACTATTCTAAGTCGATGAATGTTAGCATTACGAATTGTATTTAATTGGCGATCTGCTCTTCTTCATGGTGCAACATTACCAGAAGATAAATGATTGCAACATCTCTTTTCATCCAACGGTTAGCTCACCCTTTGTATAGGTCAATTTTGGGCCATTTATAAGACTCAGACCCAAATGCATTACAAATAAACTAAGCCTAAACAACTAAACCCGAAGCCCAACTACCCCAGCCCAATAACCTAAACTCAGCATTCAGAAAACCCTAATCCCACCACGCCCCATACCCCCTGCCATCTGACTTGCACCACGCCCCACGCTTCTGACACCAGCACTGGCCGTCTGCTCCACCATGCCTCTGCCACCGCCGTTCGCCCATGCCCTGCAAGCAAGGAAGAAGACAAGACAGATATAATAAAAAATATGTGTAAAAGGGTTATAAAAACCCAAATCAAAAACTGTAAAAGCTCTCTTTTTTCGGCAAGTTCTAATACATACACTATATTTTTCAAATACAAGATCAGTGAATCAACAAGTCAAAAATCAGAAATCAAAACCCTAAGGTGATTTTTTTTCTTTTTTTCTTTCTATTTTCGATTTAAATCTGTTTTACACCCATAAATACATATAAATAAATAAATAGCAAAAAAAAAAAATTTATTTTCCTTCCACCACGTGGCGATGGCCGGCATGCGTCGCCGACGGGCTCGGTGCCCAATCAGCGACCGCCGATGACGGCCCGTGACCGAGCCCCTCTCCTCCCTCTCCTTTCTCCCTCTCCTTTTCTCTTTTTTTTTTTTTTCTTTCCCACCTCACAAATGTTTTTTTGATTTTTAGGCTATTTATAGCCCGGTGAAAGCAGTACCGCTTTTGGTACCAGATTTAAATAAAAACGACGCCGTTTTGAGGCGGGCCGACCGATCCGATCCGCTCCGGACAAGGATCCGTGTTTTTATAGAGGGTTATTTGCAATCAGTCCTTCCGCATTTTTATGTTCTAAATCGACTTATAATTTTTGCAAATTGACCCTATTAACTGTTGCGCCGCAATTTGGTTCCCCTTGATGCGCATCGTTTTAAAGGCGTTGGAAAATTTCTCTATTGGTCCCCACTACATGCACGCGTGTTCGAATGAGTCCCTCTTCTGCTTTTTATTCTAAATTTGCCCCAAAAGTTTCGATTATAGTTCATTTAGTCATTTTTCTTACTTTTCTCATTTTTAATGTATTGTATTTATTATTATTATAGATCTTATCATTTATATATATATATATATATCTTAATATATATATATACGTATGTATGTATATATTATTATTGATTTTACTTTAATGATATTATTACTTTCCTATCATGTTATGATGTAAATATTTCAATATTATATTATATACGTATTTTTATACGTACTATTTATATATGCTTCTAATATTTTACAGGTATTTTTACGTAAATGTTTAATATTATATATTTTTCATATATGTTATATATAAGTCTTTTAATATATATTTTATATATATTTTTAATGTTACTAGTTATATTTTTATGTATACCTCTAATATTATATTATATATTCCTAATACTTGTATTTATATATATATGCATGTATGTATTTATGTAATATACTAATGGTCTTCTTTTTCATATTATTATTTCTAATGTATGTATATATTTCTATATTTATAAATTATACATATACATTTTAATGTTCTTTATTGTATACTTCTTTACTATTCATACACTTTTATGTATGTGTATATATCTTTTATATTATTAGTTATGTATTCTTTTTACTATTTCATGTATATTATTATATATGTATACTGTATATGTTCATATTAAATATATTATGTATATATATTTCTCACGACGTTACATACATACTCTTAATACCATTTTTATATATACATATATTTATTGTTTTCTCGTATCTTATGTTATTATTACATTTAATCTTGCATGTATTATTGTTATTTTCTTATATTCTTGTCACACTCGTTATTCGCCTCAATATATTTCTAGATCCTTTAATTATCTTTATTTCGCATCAATTTGCTTAGCATTATTTGAAAATCTTATTCTTGTTTTTAAATAAGCGAGGCAATATATCGATGTGACATTAGGTCATGAGTTTCATCGCTATGTTGGATGGAATTTTTAGGCCGTGTTAACACGGTATATCCTTCTCAAAATAAAAAATTGAAAGTTTTCGTCTTTTGAATTGGATCACAATTGAATATTACTTTGAACTCATATTTATGAAAATCAAGACAACACTTGTTTATGAGATACCATTTTTTGGGCGTCGCGAGGGTGCTAATACCTTCCTTATGCGTGAACCGACTCCGAACCCTAATTTTTCTCGGCTTTTTAACGTAGACCTTAACTCGGCCTTTTCTCGTTTTTAAAAAAATTTAATAGGTGTCCGATCACACCTAGTAAAAAGATCGGTGGCGACTCCCGGTTTAATCTAAAATCAAATTTCAAATTTCAAGTTTTTAATTGCCACAATTAGCGACCCGAAACCAAAATTTTTACGTCGCTACACCCTTTACACAATTTGGCTATTCATATAGCAAAAAAAGTTGTTATACTTAGTCTAGGTGGCATACTTATCATCTCTACGTTATTTTTGTCGTAACATTAAAATATTTACCAAATTTATAAGAAAAAATATATAGCACATTATTACAATTCTTAGTTAATAATTTACACTACTTAAATACCAAACACTCTAACATGGTAATTATATAACTGGTACATACCATTTATGCATTATAATGTTATTTTTACCTTTTTTCAATTTTCCAAAATAACTGTTGTTTGAAAAAATAATTTTGTTTTTGTTTTATATGCTTTATTACCATTAATAACTAAAAATTGCCATGGTGTACATGCATGTATGGTATATGTGAACGCTTGCCTTTTATATACCTATGTATGCGTTATATTTATCTGGCATTACCATTTATAAATTAATATACAAAATATTTATGATTCTTTTTAAAATATGGATAAAATATGCTATTAGTCCCTGTACTTCTACCGAATTTAATATTTAGCCATCATACTTTAAAAGCTAATAACTCAATCATTTTACTTTTTTAAATTAAAAATCCTAGTCCCATCATTATCATGGTTGGTAGTTTCCGTTGAAATCTATCAACTTAACATGACTATTTTTTGTCAATCATATAACACTTCATATGAGGACAGTTTAATCAACTTATCAAATTGATAAATTTTGATGGAAAATACTTACGAATTTAATTATTGAACTGATATTTTTAAATAAAAAGTTGGAGGACTTAATTTTTTACTATAAGTACACAGACTAAGTCTCAGATTTTGTTTGTACAAGGACTAGCACCATATCTTTTATATTACGTTAGTTGTATAAATACATGATGAAAGTCGTTTTTATCGTTTTATAACTAACCAAATTATTCGATATTATAAGATTCATATAGATACGTAATAATTTTTGTTGTAATACATATGACGTCACTTTATGACTAAATAAAATATATATCTGGATAAAACTTTAATCATGGAAAAATAAAGAATAAAAACCTAACCTATCTCGATTGGATTCTTTATAATGCATTACAATGATATCTTTTATATACTAAAATTAGTGGTTATTATTTTCATTTAATTTGAGAAAATTTTCACTCCCTTCACCTCTATATAAAGCATCCAATTTTTGTTTGGGAAAGAAATACATAAGAAAAAGAAAAAGCCATTCCAATATCCCCCTTTGCTTTGAGAGCCATGACTGGGAAGAAGGTTAAGCTTGCTTATATCACCAATGATTCAGCAAGGAAAGCCACCTACAAGAAAAGAACGAAGGGTTTGATGAAAAAACTAAGTGAGCTGAGTTCCCTTTGTGGTATCGACGCTTGTTCTATCATGTACAGTCCTTATAAGTCCCTACCCGAGGTTTGGCCTTCCCCCATGGGAGTCCAACAGGTGCTTTCCAAGCTTGAGACGATCCCCGATATGGAGAAAAGCAAGAATATGTTGAACCAGGAGAGTTTCCTCTCCCAAAAGACCACCAAAGCAGCTGAGCAGCTAAAGAAGCATTGCAAGGAAAACTGGGAAAAAGAGATGACCCATGTCATGTTCAATACGATTTGCGGCAAAGGGGTCATCCATGGTTTGAAATTTGAGGCCTTGAGTGAAATCAACTTGTTGCTCGATAAAAAAATGAGTGATATTGACAAGAGGATAGATGTACTTGCTAAGACACCTATTAATCCTCAAGGGGTGTCATCATCATCATCGTCGTCCCTAATTCTACTGCCACCGATGATGATGGTAACGCCCGAAGCGATGCCAAGGACAGGTATGGAGGATATTGTGCAAGCAGATGTGAACGAAATGGATCCAATGCAAAGGCAACAATGGATCATGGAACTGATGAGCAACAACAACAACAACCCTCAAGCTCATGTGGGAGACAATGGGATGATGTTCCAATTTGGTGACAACATCAATCCCAACAATAGCCTTTAGTCAAATGTTGTTTTCCCTTGGGGAAAATGAGAGTTCATTCGATTTATCTATTTGCTTCTATTATGGCCTTTGATCGAAAGGTATTTTGCCATTTTATGTTAGGATAGTGTTGTGTTTGTTGAACTTTGCTCACAGATCATAATTTTTCCCCTTCAACTAAAGCACCTATATCATTTTCCTTTTTAGAATTAAAAAATTATGTTTGTTATTTGAATTTAAAATTGTTATGTTATTCTCATAATTTGGAGTTTTTATTTTATCTTTTAAATTTTCTATGCTTCAATCTTAATTACTTTAATGAAGAAATTTTTAAGATCATAAGTTAGATTAGCTCTTATTTTATAATTTTGAGAATGAGAGTTCCTATAAAATATATAAAAGCTATCTTGAATACATGCTATAAAGCAATCTAGGAAGATGCTTTATTATTTTTGAGACAAGTTAGTGAAGGGATTAAAACTTATGAAAGATAATTAGGGAATGATAAAATTAGATTTGTTGTGACTTTCTATCTAATTCTATGGGACCAAAACTATATATTTGGCGTGTGTTTGGTTGGTATTCATATTATTTTTCTATTCAACATAATATAAATTTATATAAATTGGTATTAGTACATTTTAGTAATTCATTTTATGGTATTCATGTGTTTCTTCAATCATATATCTATGTTATGTTATTTTTCTTTATGTTCGTAGGTTGCTAAACATATACCGCAACTTGTATAAATATTTAAAATATGATAATAAAAATTAGGTATTGTTTGACAAGTTGCATTTGTTTTAATTAGGTTAATTTGGATTGATTAATTCTTTTTTTCATTTGGTTTTGAGAGTTATGGTTGGATTATTTTTAATTTAGATAATAAGGGTTGTTTTTTTTTTTTTTGAGTTATTTCAAGTTCAAGTCAATTTAAGTTAGGGTTGGACGAGTTCGCGTTATTGACCTTTTATAGTCAAATCAAGTTATGTTCTATTTGGATTCAGATTAACTGGGTTGGAGTTTCGAGTTCATATTAGAATTTATAAGCCTGTATAAAATTATATGAATATATAAATAATTTAAAACTTATACAATAAACAATATTGAAACAATATAATAATCTAGGATAAATTAAAAATTATATATGACCCTTCATTTAGTGCACATTGATACGTGAATTTTATGCAATTGTACGGATGAATTTTTCAGTTTAATTTATTGTACAAACCACTATTATGGTTGATGTAACACTAATTTACATTTACTTACTACATAAAAATAGTTATATTTATCACAAAATACAATTGGATATTCAAAGATACATGTATATAGCCAAATCAATATAAAACTTCTTTTTGTGTATAATTGAACTAAGTTGTTGTTTAACAAACTAAAGAAAAAATTTTAAGTGCTGAAAATATAATTATTGAGTTTTTAATATTTAATTCAATATGTATTGAATTTGAATTATTAAAGATTTTGGTATTTATTAAAAAATCGAAATTAAAAATGTTAAACTTGAGTTTAAATTACGCGTATTAAATTTTTAAGATTTTTTATAAAATAAATTTAAAAATATAGTATATCAAATACACTAAAAATATTAAAATAAATGTTTCTCAACAAATTGAAAATACATAAAAAAAGGTCTTTATATTTAAATAACATTAAGATAATTGCAATTTAACAAGAAAATGCCTCTAAAATAGTAGCAAAAGTAACAATAAGACAAGAATTATACAATATCCAAACAATAACAATAAAATAATAGAAATATAATAGCGAAATGGCATCAAAACAATTGATTTGGGTTGGGCCAAGCCTGGGTAAATAATCTTACCCGAGGCCTGACTCGTTTAGAAAATGAGTCTTATCTTCTGTCCAAACCTTCCCACTTTTCAAACAGATTTTTGAGTTTAGGCGGGTGGGTCGACCCATACTTAGGTCTAGACAAAAAAAAATTTAATTGAAATTTTTTACTTGAGGTGAAAACTTTTTTTTTACCTTAAAAGAGAGGAAATGGATAGGATTAAATTGAATTATTAATACTTTGGAGTATGTAATGTTGAAAATTTACCATTAATTAAAGGTGCATCAAGCATTACTGCGCTCCCATTTATATATTAATTATTTAATTTAAGTGTGAGTTTTACATCGATTCGCATTAGTATTGTTATCAATATAAAAAGATGTGAGTTTGAGTGTGCTGAAACGCATTATTCTCCTATATAATGATTGAAAAAGGCTATAAATAATTCTAAACATTATATAAAAAAGAGTAGATATAGTCAGAATCTAGAATGAGATTTTTATATAATATGAGATGAGATAAACCAACCTGATTCAAGGCAGCTAAGCCACCACGAACATCCTTTGGCGCAATTTCACCTACATAAATTGGTACCACATAAGCGAAAATTCCTATTCCATATCCGCACAGGAATCTTCCAATATCAAGCAACAAAGCTCCCTGTATAATTCAAACCCATTATTTCAATCTATTTTTTTTCTGTTTTTATTTTTATTTTATGATGAGAAAAAAGAGAGTAAAACCTTGGAGAAGTAAATAGCTATCCATCCTGTAATGCTGAAGCCTGAACTTATTCTCATTGCCTGAATCATTTTTAAATATATTAATCAGATATATATATATATATATATTATATGCATTATTTGTAAAATCTAAATTATATTTAAAATTATTGTTTGGTGAAAATGGTATTTAATTTATTAATTTTGTTTCATTTTACTCAAATGCCAATACTGACATTGTACCATTTTTGAAGTAAAATGAGATAAAATTAATAATTTAAGTATCATTTTAATCAAAATAATTTAAATACAATGAGAAAAATATTATAGAATTTACTTGTTGAAGCATATATTTTGTTTCATTTATAAAATAAAGGGTAAATTAATTTTTTACATTAAATCAAAGAGCAAATTGATCATTTTATTAAAAATTTATCTATTTTACTATTAAAAACTGTCATGGCTAATAAAAAAACTAAACAGATTATATGTGACATGCCATGTATACCTTATGATGATGTATAGAGACAAATTTTAATAGTAAAATAAATAAAAATTTTAATAAAAGAACTATTTTATTTTTAATCTAAACTATATAATGATAAATTTATCTATTTTTTTAAAAAAAAAATCAATGTTAATTCATGGTGTATGATACTTTTACTGAATTTGATTTACCCCTTTCCGGCCCATGAAATCTGCAATTCGCCCACTTGTGATAGCACCAATCATTGCACCAACGTTCAGTATGGAACTGTTATAGGCCAATTTTGGACCGTTTATGAGACTCAGGCCCAAATACATTACAATAGGACTTAGCTAACCCAAACAACAATATTAGACCCACCTAAGCCCATTAAACCTAACTAAACCCATTCAATAACCCCCAAACCCTTACAAACCCAAAACCCAATACACAGAAACCCAATAACCCCAACTAACCTAAACCCATAACACCAGCCCAAACCCGAATGGCCCATTGAACCTAAACCTAGCCCCCACTTGCGTCTGACCAGCACCGAACCCCACCAGCACGCCCAACCTTGGCCACCACGCCCCATACTGTCTGACATTCCCATCACCTGCACCTCCAGACCTGCACATAAACAAAAGAGGACAGGAAAGGAACGAAGAAGCATGCGAAGCAGAAAATAAAATAAGCAAGAGAGCAGTGGGAATCACATGTAATCGGCTATAAAGCCGAGAGAGAACTAATGTAATGGGTTCGGTTTTTTTGAAAAAATAAAACGCAGAAAGGTTCGATTGTAGAGCAAAAAATAGCAGCCTAATTAGAGTTTGAACACAAAATAACATCCAAGCAGGCAGAATACAAAAGATCGAAGATTCAAAAGTGAGTAAAACCGAAGGTAGTTCTTCATTTCAATAACTGTTTTAAGTCTATTTTTTCACCATAAATACATAAACATTTACAAATAAACATAAAGAAATAAAAAGCAAAAAAAGAGAAAAAAATAAAAAATTACCTTTTCCGCCACGGCGTGCAGTGGTAACGCCAACAGCAAACAGCAGTCCGTGATCGGACCGAGCCCTCCCTTGGCGAAAATCGCTCTGGGCTCCCTCTCCTTCTCTCCTTTTCTCTTTTTTTTTTCTTTCTCCCTAACTCAAATGATTTTTTTAAATTTTTGACTTTTATAGGGGTCAAACGCACCGCTTTGGACCCCGATTTTAATGAACAAACGACATTGTTTTACTTGGCCCGACCCGATTCGACCCGAACCCGCCTCAGGATCCGCGTGTTTTTAACTCAATGGGATATTTGTGCAATCGGTCCTTCCGCATTTTTTGTTGTTTGAATCAGGTTTATATTTATTTACAAATCGACCCTAAAATTTAAACTGATTTGTGATCTAATCCCTATTGATGCGCTGCGTTTTGATAGAGCGGATATATTGTTGTTTCAGTCCCCCCATGTTTCATGCGCGTTTCAATTCAGTCCCGTGGCTTATTTTATTTCGAATTTCGCCCTAAAATTCTGTTTTGAGCTCGATTTAGTCTTTTTTGCTAGATTACGGTTTTATTTTCAAATTATTTGTTTCTTATTTTCTGTTAATTATTATTATTAATTATAATCTTTATATTCTTATTATATTTACTATATTTAATATATGTAGTGGTGTATATTGTGTTATGTACAGATACGCGTATGTGTTCTATATATATTTATGGAATATTATTATTAGTTATTTTTAATATGTGTATTATGTAAATATTTTAATATTGTATTCTATACATTATTCCACATAATATTAAAGAACACGTGTTCTCAATATAACCATGTGCATTTAAATATATACTGTATATATTTGGGGAAGCATTGTCGATAGTTTTTTATTATCTTTTAACATGTATGTATCATATAAATATTTGAGTGTTATATTATGTATATATATATATATATATATATTTCCAATGTGTATATTTTTTATTGTATTTTTATACGTCATATATATTTTTCAAGCTATATTACATTTCACATATTATCATATAAATATGTACATATATTTTTAACTACTTTACGCACATTATTTTTTAACTTCACATTATGTATATATTTTGAACACCATACATATTGAGTATTTCTAATGTCCCGTTTATTTATACCCACGCATTTAACATATCCATGTAATGTACTAGTAAGTTCATTCTATGTCGTTATCATTTCTAATGTATATGTATATTTCATGCAATATAATTAATAGTTACTCTTTTAACATTATTTTGAAGTACGTGTATATTATATGTATTCTTTTAATATGTATTACATGTATATATATAAATATATTCTGATTCTACATTGTGTATATATATATTTTCAATGTTATCTTTTTAAATCATACGTCGTTTTATATATTTTCCATAGTCTTAACTAGATTTTATATTTTTATATGTATATTATTACATTTATTTTATTCTTATCATATATATTATCAATACATGTACTTTATTATATGTATATATATACGTCATGTACACATATTAATATTATTATGTAAATCTTTTCATCCCTATTTTTACGTATATATTCGTAATGTCACTTTTACATATGTATATTCAATGTTTTTTCGTTTTCAATATTATTGTCATATTTAATCTTGCATGCGCGGTTATTGTTTTAATATTTTTTGTGATGTTTGTCATTTGCTTAAATATGTATACCTAGTCCTTTCATTTGTTTATTTATTTCTGTATTCGTTTTGTCTTACACGTTTTAAAAAATCACGTTTTTGTTTCTAAATTAATTTCGATAATCAAAGGCAACATATCGGTTTAATACCAAGTCGACGGTTCCATTGCTATGTTGAGTGGAATTTGTCGGTTCGTGTTTAATCGGTATACCCTTCTCAAAAAAAGGGAAATCAAAAATTGAAAGTTTTCGTGTTTTGAATCGGATCACGATTGAATATTACTTTGAACTCATATTTTTGAAAATCAAGACAACACTTGTTTATGAGATACCAATTTTTGGGCGTCGCGAGGGTGCTAATACCTTCCTCGCGCGTAACCGACTCCCGAACCCTAATTTTTCTCTGATTTTTAACGTAGACCTCAACTCGGCCTTTTCCTCGTTTTTAAAAAAAAAAATCTAATAGGTGTCCGATCACACCTAGAAAAAGGATCGGTGGCGACTCCTGGTTCATTCTAAAGCCAAATTTCAACTTCCAATTTTCTAAATCGCCACAATTTAGCGACCCGAATCTAAACTAAAATTTTTACGTCACACAGAACCAAATCTGAAAACTACATATATTTTCCAAATGTAAAGTAATGAATATTCATAAGAAAATTTAGAATAATTCAATCCGATTTTATATAATTACTTTTAAAAATAACATTAATCCGAACTTATTTTATAATTTTTATATATATTAAAATTCCTATCACATATACGTGTAAAAATCACGAATTTAGAGTTTAAATATATGTTTAAAAATAACATATAATAAATAATAAAAACGTATAATTAAAACTAATGTACGATATTAAAATAAAAATATTAAATTGTGAATAAAACGAAACTTAAACACATAAATATATCAAGTTACTGAATACTAAATGACTGCAATTGATTTTTTTAACGTTTTGCTAACCCAATTGATATGAGGTTAAATCTTACCATACACATATTTTTATTGATTTTTTAAATAAAATACTACATATCTTCAAAAATATAATTTAAATTAAATACAAATAGATATTAAAATATTTTTCCTAACTGATTGAGATCCGATTCATCGATGACACTAACTCAATAAAAACTTTATAAATAATATAAGTTAAAGATATTATTTTTGAAATTACTATACAACTTATTACACTTTATTTATTTGAATAAAATAATTTTTCTTAAACAAACCTCAGCAATGGATAGGTGAAGGTCCTTTGTGATAGCAGATTGAACTGGTGCTGAATATCCCATCTGAAAATTTTTAAAAAATTAATTAGGAATAAATTTTAAATTTATATATAAATTTTGATCTGATCTGTAATTTGATACATAAACTTTGATTTGATGCCATTATACATATTTAAAGAAATAAATATATATTTATTTTCATATTGAATAATATAATTATTTGTGTATGCAATATACTAATACAAAATGTTACTAATTCGATAATGTTGTTAGTGTTTTGTAAAAACTGAATCAAATTATACAAAATCAAAATTCATGTATGACATTATACATTAAACTAAAATTCATGTATAATTTTCTTATTTATCCCTTTTAATTAAAAGTTAAATTCATTTTTACAGTGTGAGCATAAATAAGATACTTGTGCTTGCAATTTATTTAATTTGATTTGAAGAATAAAATTTGAATTACGTTTGATTGTTATTTAGTTGAGTTTGAGAAATTTGTCTCATCAATTGAATCAGATTCAGGTATTGTAACACTTGATTTGAATTAACTTACAAGTTTGATTAAGCTTTATATTATTTTGAATTATTATTGTGAAATTTCAGTTTTGAATTCGAGCTCAAAAAAATAATCGAGTTAAAAGTTAAGCATAAAAATAAAGTTACTTTTATTAATAAATTGTTGAAGGAGTTTTGACCAATTGGGGAGAAATTTCTGAAGTGTCATCTGTAGAAGAATGACGAACCCACTCAACAGATCTAATATTGGTCTCGAAGTGTCAGTATTCGATTTTGTCCTCGAGTTTTTGCCTTCATACTTTGCTAAAAGCTCAAGGAGATGATGAGTTCACAAAGCAAGAGCGCCTCCACCCACCAAAGAAATCTCAACGTTTACTCTTAGCAATACTTTGGTAGGTGGAGGCACTTCCACTTTGAAACCTGTCATCTCCTAAAGCTCTAGACAAAGTTATTCTATGAATTTGCTCGCACTTTTGACAAAGTTGGAAGACAAAATTATAAGATAAGATCCTAATATCAAACTTACTGAAAGGGTTTGTTGATTCTCTACAGTTGACACTCCTTAATAAATTTCAAACATTTTAAATAAGCTTGAGCTCAACTCGATAGATTACAACAAAAACAAAATTCAAAGAAAAGGTAAAAGGAGAGGAGGATTGAGTGAAAGGGTACTTACGCAAGAGCCGAATACATAGGAACCCAGTACTGCAACAAAAGTAGTTAGAAACACCACTTTTAGTGATCTTTTCTTCTTCGCATGGTGCAATAGTAATGGCTCTTTCATACTGCTTTCGCCATTTTCCAGACCCATCTCTTTTCTTAAACAATGTTCAGACCAATTGAAAGAACTTGAGATTAAAGGAGATCCTGTCTGGAATCTGGATATTTAAATTACAATCATTGATTTCCTTTTCAGTCATGTCGTGTTCAAGGGTAGGTTGGTCCAAGTCAACACTATATAGGGCATCAACATGTGCCAAGCGCAGAAAATGGTTTTAAGGAGGGGTTAGAATTTATTTATAAATTTTGAGGGTTAAAATGTAGTTTTATCATTTAATTAATTTGTAATTTGACAGATTTTGAAGGGATTGAATGCTAATTTTACCCTTTTTATAGTAGGTTGGTATTATATATATTATATAGACATAATCATAAATCTAGTCCTTAATGTTTTTCTTATTTGTCTATTTGACCCTATTTTTTAAAAATCATTTTGGCTCTCAACCTTCAAATTTTAGTCAATTTGCTTTTCTTTGAATAAATGTTATCTTAATCAGTAGTCGAAGGTTTGATTTTCGTCTTGGGTATGGAATAGTTTTAAAACTCATGACTAGCGTTGACCTTTTAATGGGCTTACAAAACATGAAGAATTAGTCATTGGATTTGCTCTAGTAGATACTTTGGGAAACATAAAAAACTGTCTCAATCGTTCAAATTTTAATAAAAAATTATGTGATAACTTGCACGACAGTTCGTGTATACTACACAAAATTTTAAAAAATAAATATTATTAAAATTTTCAAGAAAAGTAAAAAAAATCATTAAAACTTCAAAAATATTATCCACATCAACAATGAAATACACATGAATTGTCGTACAAACTACCACGTCATTGTCATCAAAATTTTAACAGACCAACCAACTTACAATTTGATTAAATTTTAAAGGTTTAGAACCCAAAAAATATTAGGATCAAAATTACCAAAAAGAAAAACGTTGGAGTTGAATTTACATAAGATAGACTCATACCTTAAATATTCAAATCAAAACTTGATTATATATATACAGTGGCAGAGTCTGAAATTTTTTTGGGGAGGTCGGGAATTAAATTATATATTTTTATGATAGGAAAATTACAATTTCATTATTTTAATAGTTTATGTCTTTATAATTTTAAATAATTAAATTAATTTTTATTATTTTAAGGGCCAAAATATAATTTTATCATTAATAAATTAAAATTTATAAATTATAAAATGTTTAAATTAAAATTTTACCATTTTAGGCTTATCACCTTCTGATCTTCACTAAAATCCGCCATTATATATATTTTAAATTATTTTTAGTGTATAATAATTTTATTGGAACCCTTAATTTATAAATATTGTAGAATTGAATAAGTGTTCAGATCTATATGCTAGATTTGGCAGTATATGCATTCTGTCAGTGCGAGATCTACATTCATGTCACAGACGATTGTTGGTTTGTGTTTTATTTGTAGGGTTAAGTCAAAAAAAAAAATCGAAAAATTAAAAATTGATTTAAATCAAAATGTTTAGATGATTTATGGAATATTAAAAAATAATTATTTAATTTAAATAATTTTTTATTTAATTTTAAATTTTAATTTTATGTAAAAATAAATATTTTATATTTAAAATACTACATAATAATTATTTATTATTTACTTTTAAATTTTTAGAAATATTTATGGAAAGATTCTTAAAATTTTATCACATAATATTCAAAAATCATTAAAATAAGGCTTATTTTATTAAAATAAACCTGACAACACAAACCATAAAATTATTATGAGAAATCAAAACTAAACTGAACCGTATTATTATGGATGGTTTAAAATTTTAAAAGATTTAACTAAATTAAATCCTAAATTTTATTAAAAGATATGTATTGAAATATTGTTGATTTTATTTTGCTCAATAAAATGATATATTATTGAAAAGTTTTAGATATGGAAGGAATTAACTTTGTTCATTCATGGAACAATCACCTAAGTTTTATAATCTATCTTTTCTAGAGGTAGTTACAAATTTATCAAAAGATCTCTTTTGTGATTTTATTAATATTGCTTGAATTTTTTATTTGTTTTTACTTTTCAGTTTTGAATAATCTGATTTATATTTTTGGTTTACATCTTTTTATTTTTATATAATATGTTTTCGCTCAATATTTAGTAAAGGACTAATATAGACAATAATATTGATTATATAAAAAAAAAAAAAAGTTCAAACAAACCAATAATTCAAATTTGGTAAAATATAAACTATTAATATAACTTTTAAAGTTAAAATAATATAATCTGGTTAGAAGTTGGATTGTCAATGATCACTAGAGAAATTCAAAAGATATTCTTCAATCTTGATTCTTGACAAATATACGGGAGTATCTCAATTCTAAGGCTAAGAAGCGCTAAAGACATGTATAGATATAGCACTAAAAATAGAAAATTTTTCATTTAGGCTTTTGAAATTTTAAAATTTTAAATTAGTAAAAGTAAAATTGTACTTTGACCCCTTAAAAATAATAAAAATTAATTTAATCATTTAAAAATTATAAAGATAGATGCTATTAAAATGATAAAATTATATTTTTATTATCGTAAAATTACAATTTAATTTTGACCCTTAAAAAGTTTTTCGGCTTCCCATGCGGATATATATATTTTTATGAGAATGGAAGAATTAGAATACTGGTTGCAAGAGGAAAAATATGTTGTTTGATTAATTTAATTATGATAGATAACTTTTAATTAGGAGTCCATAAATAAAAAAGGTAGTTTTCAAAGCTTCATCAGCGGCTAATAAGCTTCCTTCTTTTAATGTTGGCTTTTCGGCTTCTAATACTTTGTTATTGGTAGGCCTAGATTTGTTAAGTAATAATATCAAAGATAATTAAATAATAATACGGCAATTATGTGAATATTTAATTTAGTGATAACATTGTGCCATTTGTTGATAATTTAAGTAATTTAAAATTATCAATTAAATCATATTATAGTTCAATTTATCTAAGTTTTGTAAGCCAGTTTAGTTGGGTGATTAAAAGAGAAAAAAAAAAAAAAGTAAACATTTCATCATGGGATTGCTAGATTTTAGGACGCACGTTCAATTGAGTGATTTTGTTTGTAACTTTAGTAGGAAACGTGAGTGACAAGAGTTTATATTAAGTGTATTTGGATGAGATTATAATTATCGAAATAAATTTTTTTATATCATTAATAATTTTCTTTTTATTTAGAGTTTTTTTTTTTTTTTGGTATGTTAGTGTAACATTCGGTATATTAGCACACTTCACTACTGATTTCAAATATATTATTCTCCAAAAGAGAGATAGAGACCTTGTTCTTTAGACTCTTAAAATTTATAATGTTACGATTAATAAAATAATCAAATTGGGATCCCACTCATTGTCTGATATCTTGCTGGAGCATGTGTGTTGAACTCCATAGATTCCTCAAAGTGAGCTCAACAAAACCACACAAATGGCTTAAATATGTTGGTTGTTAGATCTAAGAAAAAGCATTTGTTTTTAGGGTGAATATTTAGTATAGTAGTGTTTTTTTTTTACGTCTTTCTGCACAGATAGTAATATTAATGTCAATTGAGTTAAGACTCAATCAGCTCTATATGACCTGTGATGCATGTTAAAGCATGTGACTTTTGGAGAGTTTAGGGGACTTTACTTATCTGTCTAGTAGATTGTCCGATTTGGTAAGCTTAAGAAAGTTATGATCAATAACTCATAAGTCAAACAATGTTTGTTCTCACTTTTAAATAAAAAAAACCGTATAATTACATAATTATATTACAAGAAAATATTATTTCGAATTTCGAGTGATTCATATAATTATCTTTAAAAGTTGATATCCAATGTTTGAAACTTGAATCTTAGTATCCACAATCTCCTCTCTTATCCTCATACTATAATCTATATATGAGAAAAATAAAATATCTTCTGTTTTTAATTTCTTCATGGTAATATTATATCCAATCAATCTTAATTCCACGAAAAAGAAAATCCACCATGAATCATTGGGTTTGAACTTAATTTTTAACTAAAAACAGTTGACTTCTCTATAAGAAGCTTGGCCCAAAATAGTGCTAACGTTGACTATATTTTCAAAGAAATGCATATTTAAACTTTGAATACAATATTATTAAAAAATAATTATAAATTTTAAAATTTTATATAATACTAAAAGAATCTCGTGCAGAGTTTAATTTTAGACTTGTTACCTTCATTTGATTTAATAAGTTGTTCTAATAAGTAGTTCGATCATATCTATTTTTTTTTTTGAAACAATATATAAAACTACCCATAATCCCTTCCCAACTCATAAATAAAATGACAATATGTTTTAGCATACTCAAACTCTCATTTTCCTATATTAACAACAATAACTATACCAATCGAACTAAAATACAATTAACAAAATAACTTCAGTTCCAATCCCTATATTACAGTGAAATCCTTTGAACCAAAAAGAAATATACAGTCAAATTCCAAATATTTGTGGGTGGGTAGGAATATATATAATAAAGTTGAAATCTAAGATTTTTATAATAAAAAAAAAGTTACAAGTACAATTACATTAATTAACACAATACATAGACAACAACATTCAAATTACTACAAAAATAAAATTAATCAATATAAAATACAGAACATAATAAAAAATATGTTGATAGAGCCCACCATTTACACCAACCTTGAGCTTATGAATATATATAATAAACTTGAAAGCGCAATACTATCTTTATACTTTATAAAGACAGTGCCTTAAATATTAAATCCAAAGTATAAAGAAAAAAAAAATATTTCTTCATATAAAACCTAGATGTATCACCATTAATGCCACAATGCACAAACTGATGAAAAAAGAAAACAAAAAAATTAAGTTGACCCAAATCACTATAAATTATCCTATAAAATCCCTCTTCAAATAACTAACAAAACTATATGCATATATTGAATTTCACTGGTTAAATACTGATCTTCAAACTCCATAGCTATGCATACAATAAACAATGGCTTCCATCTTCGAGAAACTACACGAGCAATAATACGTACACAGAGATTTGTCAATTAGAAAAAGGTTGTAAGTCCTTGAATTTGTAATGCCGTGTTCATATATATGCAAGTGAGCTCCGGTCGTGGTCGGGTTGAGGGCGACCACGAGTTGGTGTTGGTGGTCTTTGGATGTTTAGTTCCTGCAGTGCCGATGGAAATATATTACAAGTTAATGTACTTGCGGTGAGCAGGGATGCATATATACATCAATATATAATATATATATATAAGCATTACCTGCATCCATGTGTCGTCTCCAACACGCTCCGGCGATGTTTCTGGAGACTGAATGGGAGGTGGTAAGGGATGTATTAACTTCGGGACGATAACCAGTCCTCTACCAACGACT
Source organism: Gossypium arboreum (assembly GCF_025698485.1). Taxonomy (NCBI): domain Eukaryota; kingdom Viridiplantae; phylum Streptophyta; class Magnoliopsida; order Malvales; family Malvaceae; genus Gossypium; species Gossypium arboreum. The sequence goes on from NC_069077.1 coordinate 135,357,259, forward strand.
AATATGGCTCCAGCATTGTTTGCAGTACCTAGATGTACATATATTACTGGATTAGGAAGCGGAAAATTCAGTGACAGGTGGTTCGGTTAGTTTACTTACCACAATAGTTTGTTGCAGAAAAAAGAGTAATCAATTGACCCTGAGCGAATCGTTCGAACCCGTCCATTACACATTCATGTGCCCTTATAATAAGCTGTAGCTTGTTTTTCTTACAGAAGTCCGTCACACGATCCGGCTGCATATGGCAACATGAATCATTGTAGGATTGCCTTGATGCATTCAAGAAACTATATTTTACACATAAAGCAATAACATGCATACCCCAAAAGTGACAAGACCGGGACCTCGAGCATTAGGTCTCAAACCTTCTATGCTATCATTTTCTGTTGGATCAGACCTGAAAAGGTAAATGAAAGCCAAATTTAGTTGGAAGAAAGATTTATTTTTAATCCGATTAATAGATTTATAACATGCATACCATAACAGGTCCATTAAAATAATGGATCCTGCATCCATTGTTATCGGTCGCTCGAGTTTCTCTATCTGTTCGACCGAATGTATAGATCTTCCTATGCCACCGTGCATGCAGATAATTTTCTTTTCAATAAGAGCAGCAAGTGGAAGATAATTGAATAATTGATTGAACCGTGTCCATGCCCATATACCATCGTTCTCCCCCTACAAGTAAATAATAATGAGCACAATTTATCTGGAAAAGATAAATAACTAATCCGCATGTGAATACTCATTCGGACCATTCGCTCGATGCATTCAATACGAAAACCGAAGAGTGCATTTATGTCAGCAGCCTCATGATTTCCACGAATCAAGTGAACGTTTTCAGGATACTCGATCTGCACAATTGTAACGAACAAGAGAATGGAATCAAATTAGAGAAATGGCACAACGTTGCATTCATGCTCAAATTTAAGGCTTGTTTAGTCCAGAGCTTGCCTTAAGAGCAAGGAGCAATGTAATTGTCTCCAAGCTGTGCTGTCCTCGATCGACATAATCTCCTAGAAACAGATAATCAATGTACCTAAAACACGCAAACACACACATACAAAAAGAAAGCTTTCAGAACTAGTTCGGCATCATAATAGGAAGTAATAGTCACAGGCCTTACGTTTCAATTCTAACAAGGGGTTATCTGATTTGGAAGGACAGCAAGACTATCAAACTTACGTAATATCTCCTGCAGTTGAAGGAAATCCATACTCGTCAAATAGCCGCATTAAATCACCAAACTGTCCGTGAAGATCACCAAATACTTTTACCGGAGCTTTCAACTGAAGGACGGTGGGTTCTTGCATAAATAGCTGTTCGGCAGCATAGCAGAGCTCACCCACTTCATAAGAATCCAAGAAAAACCTCCTATTTACCGGAGCTTTCCAGTTACGGGGCCTAAGCAATGTAGAAATGACCTGCAAAAGGATGGTAAATATTCTAACTATGTTTTAAGAAGTTTTAAATGATAGACAACTAATTAATTCCAGTAATGCTTGCCTTTTTATGCAAGCCTTGCGGAGACCTCTGTCTAGCAAACTTTTTGGTAGGGTAGGACAAGTCATTATTTGAGGGAATCATTCTTCGGCTCTCGTTTTCAAACTGGTCCAAAGATAGTTGCCTAACCATCCCACCTAGGTTACCAACAGCCTCTTTAGCTACCACAACCTGTGCGGAAAAAATATACATACAGCCTCATTAGAATACTATGGCTGGACATTTAGAGAACTGTACGGACACGACTTAGAGTATACATACAGCTCGAGGATGCAGGCGAACATCACCCTCATTATCACTACCATCTGATGCTGTTTCAGCAGCAGGTGAGTTGTCATCAGATACAGATGTTTCTTCAGCTGGAACAGCAGATGCAGCCTGTGCAGCTTGCCATACAGCGCTTGCTGCCTCAGCTTCAGCAGCAGAAGCCTCCCTCAGTTTCTCCATCGAATTTTTGTCCATACTATCAAGGTAAATTTTAATCATCAATCAATACTCCCGCATTGTTCGTCAATAAGAGAGAGAGTTATCGAGTCAGACCTCATGCTCCCAGAAGATGAGAACTCTTGGCCATCATCTGAAGTTGGTGATGTTCCAAATGAGCTTAAGTTAGGCTGATTAAATCTGGGGCTCGACAAACTAGAGGCTCGATCAGGGGATAATATAGAAGAACTCAAATCAGATTGGAATGGCGAATTTTCTGCAACTAGGAAATCATCTAATAGCATATCTGCAGAAAATCAAATAATTAATTCAAGACGAGAAATTGACACACAGGACTAGATAAATGATCTAAATTGGTAACTTTTATTTCGACATATAAAACCAAAAGTGAGTTACGGAATTGCACACATCAGTGAGTGAAATGTGTGAATAGTTTCAGACACAACTGTTTCCTTACCTCCTCTAAGACCACCATAAATATATATACGAACACCAACGGATGCAGATGCATGTCGACAACGGCGCATAAGTTCCAAAGATGGATCGTATTCAACATGTCCCTTAGTGTTCCGTGAGGAAGTCACAAGCCCATTCCTGTCCAACCAGACTCCAGCAGCAGTATCCAGTACTACAAAAACAAAGAGAAAATTGGAAAATAAACTTATTTGAGATATGCACGAGACATACCCTCTATCTCAAGATGAGAAGCAAAAGCTTACCTGCAACAGTTGCTTCACCTTCTATTGCTCGTCCTCCTCTAAGAGTACCTCCAGTAACATGCAACCGTGCACCAACAAAAACCTGGTAGAAAGCAAATATCAGGCTGATTGTTTTCACCAAAAAAGTAATTGTATTTTATGTTCAATTGTTCATAACTACCATATGCAATAGCAGTGGCATCTACTTACCGCAGCATGCTGATACCTTGGTGAAGGGGAAACTCCGGGTGCAAGAGTCCATTCCCATTGACCATTTCTATGCATAAGCAGACCGTATGCATCTGCTAGAGGCTGTTGAAGAACATATATAATCAATAAACTCAAAAACAGCATCTCACATTGGAAAATTGTTAGCGCCGATTATAGTTTGACGTAGAATATCAATTAGAGTAAATTATACTATTCAGTCTAAAAGTTAAATGGCTATATAATGTTCAAGGGCAACAAACTTAAACATTGAGACTTATGTTAAAACAAAGCACACGCTAACGAATAAAGCCGATAAAAGTATCATGGAGGCCCCTATACTAGGAGTCAAATTGCATTTTTTCCACTTTACTCAAAAAATGGGCAAATTAGTCCCTGTATATTAGATTAAAGAGCAAGCTGGTCCTTTCTGTTAAAAATTCTATCTATTTCTTCTGTTAAAAATTGGTGTAGCTGAGAGAATAACCAGACAATTACATGTAATGTGTAACATGTACCTTATGCTGACATACAAGGACCAATTTTTAATGGTAGAAATTAATGGAATTTTTAACAGAAGGACTAGTTTGTTCTTTGGTCTAATGCATAAGGACTAATTTGCCCATTCTTTTAGTAGAGGGGGCAAAATGCAATTTGGCTCCTAGTACAAGGACCTCCATGGTACTTTTACCAATAAAGCCTAATGCAGAATGACCTTTGACTTCAGCAATTAAAACCCATGTTACTTGAACTCAGGTGTGAGCGTAGGTTACAGGTTTGTGTCTAACAAAACTTCCGAAGGTTTTTTTTAATCATATCCCCACATCCAGTTCAAATGTATCAGACATGGTGCAAGACGACACAGGTATTTCAAGAAAAATAAAGAGCTGAAGTAACAAATAGTAAGAGTATTCCCTTTTTCCTTGACAAGTGAACCGAATAATCGTAATGCATTATGCATAAAGTACATGTTATACAAGGATTGATCATACCGCCCCAGAGGAATCTCTTCCACCACAAAGCAAAAACATGCCATCCGAGCGGGCACTAGCAGTCGCATACCTATAACAAAAGTAGAGGTAATTGGAACATTTAGAACGCAATTTGTGAAAACATACACAAGTTGATGGCTTATTTATATTATTAAAATAAACAAACTCACATTCTAGCAGAAGGCCTATCGCCTTCAGGGTTTAGTCTCTGCCATACATATGGTTTCTGGCCAGTATCCAAAGCCCATGCATCTGAAAGAACTCGTTTTCCTATTTAAAAATAAAATAACCATTGCTCAAATGTTAATGCAACCAAATAAACATCATCAAGAGGAAATCACTGGATGAACACGAAAAATCACAAAATTGACAATGCTTTGATCTTAGTTGCCACATAATAAGACAAGCAATATATATAAGTCATCCCAAAGGATTTACGAGCACAAGGATATTGCTGTAGAAGAATGAAGAGTGATCATCAAAGTGAATAAGTTGACCAATATCCAAAACTTGTTGTTTCAATGCATTCAGGTCACTTTTAACAAAATTAAAGCTGGAAAGTGAAATGTTCATACCATCATTGCCGCTTACAGTGACAAGATATCTCTGTGCAACCAAATCCATAACATGGCCATAGCGAGGTCCGGGTCCCTGTCCTTGCACAACAACTCTAGCCAAAAATAAACCGCCGAATTGGAAATATAATCAGATTATATCAAAACAACGGCAATTCACGATGAGAAATAGCCAAAAACCAAAGAACTGAAACTCACCGATGCCATTTAAACTTATCATTGGTCAGATCAAGCACGTAAAGATCATCAGTAGAATGACCAGCTGGTCCTATTCCACCCTAGCCAATGAAACAAATAAACCAATAAAATAACCAATACATCATAAAATGATATAAATGCAGCAATCTTTAGTGATGATTCTGCTGTTTTACAGACCTGAAACACAACCATGGTGCCAACTGCGGCTGCAGCGTGAGCAGCCCTAGGTGAAGGCGGCTCTCCAGCTGGTCTGATTCTGCAAATTTTAATTAAAAACAAAAGATCAGCTATCAATTCCACAGCAAGATTTGAAAAAAAAAAAAAGGGGGGGGGACAAGACATGAGTAAAAACCTAGTCCACTTTCTGGTAAGAACATCGTATGAATGAACTGAATTGGTAACACCAGCTAATCCTGATTACCAAAAAATGTTTAAAACAAATCACATCCAAAGTATTAAAAAAAAAAAAGGTGGTCGATAGGCAGATAGAAAGAGGAAGGGTTTTAACTGATTCCAGGAGCAGAAGAGGCAGCACCACCCTCGATGGCGGTGGCACCACCAAAGAGAATAAGTCGAGGACCATGCGTCTTAGTGGCAGCGACGGCGGTAAGAGTGTGACCACATCGTGGACCAGGCGCATCCTCATCGGAATCCCAATAAGTCTCCAAAGTCCGGTAAGTCGGAGCCGGATACAACCACGGTTTCGAACCCATCCCTAAAAAAAGAAGAAGAAACCCAAAATCCCTTCACAAACAAAAATCAAAACCCAAACCTTCAAATCCTGATCTTCTGTCACAATAACCTCATTTAAGTTTCAACCAAAACAAAACCCAAGATCGGGAGCTCAATGATGTGGACCCAGATTTTGCTTGGGACCATCACTTTTTTTTCCTTCCACTTTCTTTATGGGGTTTTAAGAAATGAAATCACTGTTCATACATGTTGAAAGTTCTAAAACTGATTGCATATAGTAAATCTTTTTTTTTCTTTGTTAATGGATTGGAAGAAAAAATTAAATGGGGATGGTGGGAGCAGTAAAAAAAAAAAAAAACTGGGTGCTGCTGAGTTGTGTATTAAGACATGACACAATGTGTGGTATGACCCCACTAAAACTCCCACAAAGAGAGGGTCAACCACTGGTGAGGACTGTAAACCGTGAAGTATTTTATGGGGATGTGTTTGTATAGCTGTCCCTTCTTTGTAATAAATAAATAAAGGTATAATCCTAAATTAGTCCTTAAGGTTTATATTTTTGTCAATTGACTCTTACTATTTTTTTAAGTTAATTTTGGTTGAATTGCTTTTTTGACTAGGTTAAAATATGTTATAAGTTCTTGTACTCTTCACAAATTAGAAATTTAGTCTTTGTACTCCTATTTTCAAGAATTTGGTTCATTTACTTTTCAGATTTATAAATTCATATTCAATTGTTACTTGTTAAATTTATTGGGGACATTTTGAAATAATAAAAATTCATTTAGTAGCACTATAATTAGAAAAATGACCTTATAATGAACCTAAATTTAACAAATTGATTTTAATAATTTTAATAATTGGACTTGAAATTTGAAACCTAAAAAGTAGAGGACTAAAATCTTAGAAAAACATATAGTGTTCCAAATTCAAAAGAGTATAGGAACCTGTGGCATATTTTCACCTTTTTAATGAAAATGTATCCTGTGTATCAAATTTCAAAAAATATAATAAAGTTCATAAAAATAGAAAGAAAAAAAAGCATGAAATTGGCCATACGAATTACCATCATTAAAAATTAATATTTTAGTTAATATTTCCGTTAAAAAACAAATAATGTAACTTTTTGAAAGGTTAGTTGTCATTTTGACTTTTTAAAAACGTTTATGGTAAAATTTAACTAAAAATATAAAGACTAAATTGATAAAAAGATAAATATTAAGGACTAAAATTAAAATTATACTAAAAAGAAAGAAATATGACATAACCGTATAAAATTCAAAAGCTGAACTAAAATCCTTCAGAACGGAAGACTTTTTTTTTCTCCTTTGCTTTTCTGTTTTTCTGTTTTTTACTTTTCTCTTACGTTGAAAGAAAAGGAAAATGACTTTTCTTTCCCACATTTAGTCATAGCCATACGGGATTTGTTTGGAAATTGCTTTTGCAGACTAAATGTTGGTAGTAAACGTGTATATTTTTTCAATTCAATCAGTTTGATTTTTATTCATAAATAATTGATAAATTTATTATTACTTATTGAACTAATTAAATTTTGTATGTTAAATTAAAATGATTAAATCGCTAAGAAAGTTTTTTTTATTAAAATTAGATTGTATTTTACTATTTTATTAAAAATATAAGTAAATTAGTCCATGTACATTAGAATAAATAGCAAGTTGATCCAACCATGAGATGTAGTGTAGTGGTTATTAATCTTATCTCTTAACTATGACGTCAATGGTTCAATCTTTACCTATAAGAATAAAGCGCATTGGTTTTGACTAAAAGAAGAGCTTTTTAATCTCTTGTGCCGCGACCAATTTGACATTTTAAATAAAAGGGAAAAATTGTAATCAGTCTCTTAATATAAAGACCTTCATAATACTTTTACTTGACTAAACCATAATTCAGTTGATTAATTTTAGTTTTATTTTTATTTTTAGATTAATTAACTTTCATTAGCTAATGCAATTTTTTATTTTTAAACATAGAGAGCAGGTTAGCGTAATATCCTAATGCACTAATTACACCACTAAAAATTTTGAAAGTTACATAATAGTCACTAATGTTATCAATTGTTACATTTTTATCACTTGACTGTTAATTTCAGTTAAAAAAAATAACGTAACACATTAATTCAAAGGGTTAATAGCTAATTTGGTCTCTAAGCTCTAGTTAAAAAATCATTTTGATATTTTTAAAATTTTCTTAACAATAATTGTAAAAAAAACAAAAAAAACTTAGACTAAAAACTATTAGAAAATATATAAAATAATTAAAAATCATGCTTTTCTAAAAATTATTTAAATATGTATAATTCTAAAAGAATCTTAAATGAGCATTTCTTGCAAATTTTCATTATATAAAAATCTTATAAAATTTTTAACTAAATTTCGTATTTTTTCCGCCGTTAATGAACATTTTCTATCACATTAACAACTTCATGGTGTTTTACTCTGAAATTATTTTCCAAAGTTTATTTTGTTTTATTTTTTTTTTTTCTCAAAACCCTAAAAACTTTAGCAAAATATATCTCAATGCAATATTCGAACAATAAACAAAATCTAGGATTGCAACACTACTTTCATTATTGAGAATCGTAAAAGCTTCTACAATCAATGGCCTATCTACGGATTTTCCTGATAATTATTAAAAAGAAAAGGAGAAAAAAAATTAAGAAATAAAGCAAGAGAAGAGAGCAAAAATGTTCCATTGTATTATCTGGGTTCTTTGCTAAGTTTTTAATTTTTTGAAATTTGCGAATTTTTTTTAATTTATAATATAAAGTACACTACTTTTTAAACCTATCATTTCTTTTTAGTAACTCCAATTATCAGATTAATTGGGTTTATATATATATATATATATATATATATATTTTAGAATTTTAGAATTTTAAATTTTATAATATTAAGTGTTTTTCTTTTTTCTCCAAACTCACCATTTCTTCTCTCGAATTTCATGTTAAGATTTTACTTTTAACTATAAATAAAACACACGCGCACACACACATATATATTGTTTTTAATGATCTGAGAAGAGCAGAGCTAATGTCATGTGCACGAAAAAAGAGGAAAGAAAAAAGCAAAGAAAGATAAAAATGAAAAGAACTTAAAACAACAAAGTAAATAAAAAAATGAGTAGGATATACATGAATCAGTATTTATTTATTTATTCTTTTTGTGAAGGTTCAAATACTGTGAATTGTTATGAGATTGAATGTGAAAAATTAGCTGCAAAATTCTTGATTTTTTCTTGCCGTAATTTATTAGTATATTGATTTTTTTACAATTATTGTTAAGAAAATTTTTAAAATATCAAAATGACTTTTTAACCGTAGCTCAAGACCCAAATTAGCCAAAAATCTTTTGAATTGAGATGCAATGTTACTTTTTTATGGCAGCTAACAATCAAGTAACAAAAATGTAATAATTTGATAATATTAATGATTATTATAAAATTTTTAAAATTTGGTGACTGAAATATAATTTTAAATAAAATTTAGGGACAATCAGTGAAATTTACCCTTAATTATAAAACAATTCAGGTTAGAAAAATTCAAAACCGAAAATGGAATAAATTGCATAAACTAATTACAATGACTGAAAAACCTGAGAAATCAACTATTTTTTTACTCACCCTTAATTGCTGTTGGCCAAAACAGAACACATAATGGGTTTTATGTTCATTAGTAGTTTAACCAATAATTAAATAATTATTGATCCTTTTAAGAAACAAGAAAAAAATTATATTTAATTGATAAAGTGACATTAATTCTGCATAAAATCAAAATCATGTTTAATTTTTAACAAATATTTTTTCAGGCTACTTGTTTAATTTAAAGATATTATTATTATATATTTAAGAAAAAAACATAAGATATTATAAAAGTCAGAAATGAGGGTGGGGACCAATTATGATATATTGGGTGACAATGAGAAATGGTCCAATTATGCCTCAAACCCACCATTCCCCTGGAAAACTGGAATGTCCAACGTGTCAAAATAAATTGTGTTGGTTTAAAAGAAACCTTAATTCAATTTAAGATCTTGAACCTGCTGAATTTAACAAGTTTGATGCTTGCTCACCACTTTAATTATTTTTTTAATTAGTAGGAATCAAAATTAGTAAAGAAGGCATCAAGCTTCAACAGTACTTTCAGCCTTAAATTACCTATGTTTAAAATTTGTTCTTCTTTGAGTCTATAAAGAGTGAGCATCTGGTATGTATTTCTTTTACTTCATAAATAATTTTAAAAAATTGGTATAGATTGCTTTTCTTAAATATTTATTTTTAATTCTTTATTACAACTTCAGTAAAACACTTATTAATCTCTTCATGAAGCCTAAAAACTTTACGGACAAAATTAAAAGATTAAAAATGTCTTATAAAAGTATAACAAAATATTAAAAGAATATAAATATAAAAAACACATATCAATTTTTAAAATTAATTGTGAAATAAAAATTCACCTCTATACGCATACTCACCTCACGTACATTGAAAAATGGCATAAAAGATATTGTGCTCAATTTTTGCAACTCCACAAAGTCAAGTCCATCGCCAAGTAGCCTACCCAATCCAATGGGCTAACTTAGACAAGTATTTTTTACACTTCAAACCAGCCTGACCCATTTTAATTTGAATAATAAAAATATTTTTTTAATTTTTAATTTAAAAATATAAAATATTAATTAAAAATATATTTAATATTTTATTAAAATTTAATAACAAAATGGACTTTTAAAGTGTACAAGCCAAAAAACAAGTCTAGATTTGAAATTTTTATTTTGATAAAATATCTAAAATTACTTATAACCCCTTACCCTCAATAAATTCATAAGTAAATTCATAAATAGAAGGTACACTCAAACCCATATAGTCTTACATTAATAATAATACCAATACCAATTAAACTAAAATACAATTCACCATACTAACCTTCAAGATTCCAAATATATAAAAAAAAAAAAAAATCTAATCATACCCATATCCATACCTACACAAGTAACACTGGTCATCAACCTATCCCCTAAAGAAATAGATTTGATAAAGATCAAAATAATCCATTTGCAGACACTTCGAAGCCATTAGAGCATAAAAAGTTACACAGCCACCCACAAAGGCACGTGTATCATTCCACTAGAAATCAAATTGTAATAATTATGGTCTTTCATTATCTGGAGTCTTTTACTTTTCCTAAATTCTCCATATCCAATACATATTCAGTCATAAGAATGGAATGAAAGTATAATCATCCAACTATATGGAAAAACTTGGAAAACGATAAGCTTTTCCATAACATTTACCCGAATCTTGGTAAAGTAGATTATTATACTTAGGGTATACAAATATAATTACACTAAAAATCCATTTATACTGATAAGCTAGAGTAGTCCACTTCTACAGAACTACAGGTATATACTATTCATTCAATCTAAAGAAATAAGAATAATATAAGTTTCAAACTTCTACAATTAGGTACTCCAAAAAACACTATTGATTCAAGTAAACAAATAACATGCTATGAAAGAAGACCAAAAAGACCAGCAAGTAAAAGGTTTGAGTATCCAAAATATCAAAAATACCAGAAAGAACAGCTTCAAGGAAATAAATTACATGCTTTGTAAGACACTTGGCCTAAAAGGGTAACTTAACATGCAAGAACAATCAGGAACCAGCAAAAGAATTCACCTTGCTACAAAGTAATAATGAAATTATACAGAGCAGGTTAGCATAATATCCTAATGCACTAATTACACCAGTAAAAATTTCCAAACAAGGAATATTCCAGACACATTTCCAGTGCAATGATACAGGCGATCATAACATATGGAACTAACATTCTATCTAATCCTCAGTAATATCAGGTCCAACTCATTTGCCTGGATGGCAGACTAAGTCATCTCACAATTTGCTATACACTGCGGCAAAGATTAATAGATTAACAGATTTACATTGTTAGGAAAATAACCCATCTAAAAATTATATTTATACATCATAGGAATCATCATAAGTCTTCACGGCTAGTTCTTGGAATCCTTGTTACTATTCAGACCAATTGATCAAAAGGTATATTAAGGTCCAAGGGATGCAAGCATAAAAAAAAAAAAGCATTTTCTTTTCAAATTGAACCTATTCACAGTGTATTTTACTATACTAGTGTTTACACAACCCTGGACTAAAATGTGGAAAACTGAAATTAGATTATGGAATTGAATTTCCTTCTTTCCATGCAATGAGAGTAAACAAACGCCTGTGCAATCATACTCAAACAAGACAACCCTAGATTAAAGGATATGGTTTTTGATCAAAATGAAAACCGATCATCAGAATCCATCATCTAATTTTGTTAAGGAAACAAATAAAGGAAGCTAACCTTGGTCGCAATGACAACAGAATCATCAAAGATCTTCCTCTTTGTAACCCATTTTCCAATGTTTTCATCACTCTGCCCTTGAGTCTCAGCAGACTGAGGAACAACTAGATACCTATACTTGCAAAATAGAATAGAACACATATACATCGATACTTAGACCGGAAGGCAGAAGACTGCCAACTACACAGAATACTTTTGAATATATATGTACATGTAAGTTTTGTTTGGCGTGTTGAATTGCAAAAAAAATTACTGCAAATGCAAAGTAATTATATATAAGGATAACAATTTTGCACACCCTACTCAACCAAAATCAAAACGAGCCCAAAATATGATTTACAGGACCAGTTGAAAGCTCACAAAACAACCCATCGGAAAACAAAATATAAGATTACCCAATCCTTTTAACAATTTCCAATTATAAGAATATAAGAATAAATTTCCGAAACAAAAGAGACTTCTTCACGCTCCAGAATCGTCTAAAATTCTTGTGAAGCCGATCCAATATCACCCTTCCCTTTACCAATCTTCTTCGGCAACAGATTTTGATGAATATTAGGCAAAACACCTCCATTAGCAATGGTAACAGTCCCCAAAAGTTTACTTAACTCTTCATCGTTCCTAACAGCCAATTGAATATGCCTCGGCACGATCCGATTCTTCTTGTTATCCCTAGCAGCATTTCCAGCAAGTTCAAGAACCTGCAAAAAAATCGATTAAACTTTTCGTTTACGGTTCCAACATTACCAAAGCAAAATAAGATTAAGAGGATATACCTCAGCAGCAAGGTATTCAAGGACGGCGGAGAGATAAACGGGGGCACCAGCGCCGACACGATCGGCGTATTTCCCGGCTTTAAGGAAACGGGCGATACGGCCAACGGGAAACTGTAGGCCGGCTTTTTGAGATCGGGAGACGGATTTGGAGGACTTAGGCTTTCCTCTGCCTCCCTTTGTTGATACTGTTGAGCTCATCTTCTTTTGAAAACCCTAGATTTTGTTAATGGAGATTGTAGAGTCTCGAGTTCTTTTTTGGCGCAATTTTGGTGATTGATGAGAGAAAAAGGCGTGGGAACGAAGTTTATAAAGTGAGTGGGAAACTCGTTTCGGGGAAGGAGTTTATTTCGATTGGTTCAGGAGTTGGATGCCACGGATTGCCAACGTGGATCTGAAGACAGTATTTTCGTATGATTAGAAAAAAGTTGGTATGTTTTATTTGAGGTCTTATTCTAATTCCAGTCCCTATACTCTTTGCGTATTTAAAATTTAGTCCCTTCTATTTTTAGTTTTATGAATTTATTTTTTCTACTCTTTTAATTTCTTCTTCGAAAAAGTGCCAGATCCAAATTTAGAATTGAAAATATTACATTAATCGATGCCCTCTTTTGCATATTTTTCTTCTTTTTGTTCTTTCAAGCTTTTTGCTTTTTAATTAAAACATGTTTTAAGTTTTTTATTTTATTTTAATTAATATTTTTAATTAATAATTTATTTATATAAACAAAATAATAAATATGTAATTATATAATAAAAATATTTTTTATAAATCATTATGTTAAATATTTTATTTAAAAATTAAATTAAATTTTATATGTCAAATATTTATTTTTATATATCAATTAATTTTTATATTATTTTTTATATATAGTGTAACACCCTTACCCATATTCGTCACTGGAATAGGGTAGGAGTCATTACCGAAGTTTACCGAATTAATTTTCTATTAATACGAGTTAAATACTATTCATTTACTAAAACATGTCATGGTGTCCTTTAGATGGGCCTCCAAAGCCCAAAACATACTTCGAGATCAAACTAGAATTAAATCGAAACCATAGGGAATTTTTCGCAAAATCCCAAAGTTTTTTTTTTCTTGCTCAATATAACCCCTTTATAAATATCTAACCTTCCTTGCAAATTTTAAAACCGAGACCAATCAAACCAACCAATTCATTTCAATCAAATTTGATACCAAATTATACTATTTAACATATTCATCATTCTTTACTTTAATGTGTATTTCTTAAACAAATCTTAGTATTTATATAATAATCAAACCTTATACATGCCATATAAATCAAAAAGAAATTTACAAAAGCTACCGGAGATAATCTGGATAGTGTGATCCTCTGTGTTGATCCGATCCTCCGTATACTTCCACGTCAATCTACAAGAGACATTGATTACACTCGTGTAAGCTTATAGAAACTTAGTAAGTTCATAGGCATAAACCATAAATCTTACCAAATATTTATACACTTATACAATATACACAATTATTAAGTTCACCTGTCAACCACGGCCATTGGTGAGTTCCCTTGTATAAACTTACTACTACTTATCCATTTCCTTTAATTCTTTTGGGCCCATTTGTCACATATCATTCTTTAACCAAATTAGGGAATGGTTACGGAAAATTGAGTACTTCACTTTCACTTTGCCATAGTATAACTATGGTCTTGTGTATGATCACTTATCACCTTTTGAAGTCATAGTCCTGCCAGGTCTTACACTGATTACATTTATCACTTGTCACTGATCAGATAAGTGTAGCTAAAACTACCACTTATCACTTATCACTTATCACTTATCACTTATCACTTGTCACTGATCAGATAATTGTAGCTAAAGCTACCACTTATCACTTGTCGCTTGTCGATTGTCACTTATCACTGATCAGATAAGTGTAGCTGAGGCTACCACTTATCACTTGTCACTGATCAAAAGTACTCAAATCCGACATTCCGCTCAATTTAATCATTTATTCAATTTTCGTGTTATTATTTTATTCTCTATTTATCAATAAATATATTTCATCATACGTATTACATTATATAATTCATAAAATTAACAATAAACTTCAACCATATGAACTTACCTGGGTCGATTTGTAAAATTTGTGAAAGTTCAGGGACTAATCAGCTACTTTTTTTTTCCTCGACTTGCTTCGGGTTCTCGATTTGCAGTAAAAATATGAAAAACCAGCTTAAAAAAACCCTTCTATGGTGTTTTTGCTGATGAGAATGCAGAAAAATAATGAGAATTCTAGATAATTCCACTTTAGTCCTAATTTATTAAGTAAATTTTGCAATATTCCAATTTTGCCCTTAATTCATCAATTTTCCTGCTTATTTCATGCACCTTGCCGTCCAGCCTAAATAGACCTTGGGTCTATTTTTCTTTTAAACCCTCTTTCTTTTATCATTTAAGCTATTTAATCATTTCCCATAATTTTACATTTGTTACAATTTAATCCTTTTTATTCAATTAACTATCGAAACTTTAAAATTTCTTAACGAAACTTTAATACTAACTTATTAACACTCCATAAATATTTATAAAAATATTTACGGCTCGTTTTTAAATTTTCAAACTCTCGATATCTCATTTCCGATTCTAATTTTTAAAATTCTTATTTCTAGTACACTATTCGCTATTTCAAAAATTTTCCTAACTTCACACTTAACTTATATTCACTAAATTATTAATATTTTCTACTCATTTTTTGGATTTAGTGATCTCGAATCACTGTTCCGACACCACTGAAAATTTAGGCTATAACATATAGTCTTACTAAAGGTTGAAGAATAAAGGTCAATGAAAGTTCTGAACCATATCAAAGCAATCTAATAAAGTATCCAAAATCTTAAAAAAAAGAAGGAAAAAAAAACATCCTTGGAGCTTTCAAGCATCAAGGTTTAAGCTAATTCCACTATGGTTGGAATATTCTCCAATTACCTTCTTCTACCAATAATTGTCCCAGATTTTAAATCAGAACAAAAACTCGTTTAAAAATTCATTTAAACACGCACGATTTACATTATATTTATTGTTTCAATAACAATGGTACTAACTGAACTAAAGTTAAATTAATATTGTAAATGGATTTCATAAATGAAAAAAAATATAAAAGATAATAAAACAAATTGTATATTTTTAATACATGTCGAAAAATATCACATTTATCTTCCTCGAAATGTTGAAAGGAGAAAAAAAAAAAATATCATTAATCAATATTCACATGTTTGATTAAAAACTTCAATTGATGTACATTTCAAGAACATACTCTTAGAGGTGATGAGGAAGCTAAAACATGACAAAGCCATGCTTAGTTTGATATCATATTCACAATAATGAGATTGTAACAGATACAGAAAAAGCTCCAAAAATGTTACACATATAGTTGAGGAAACTTGACATTAGTCTAAAAAGGGGGAAATGACCATTATCTTGAGATGTACTAAACAAAAATGCATACGTGACAAAAACAAATACTTGCAATTGTTGATGCTAAGTACATTGTTGCATTGAAGGATGGATGTGTGATATTTTATGCCATCTCTCAGTATAATTTGAATGTTCATAATATTCAAGGATAAGGCTGTGACAATGCAAGTAATATGAGAGGAGACTGGAATGGCTTTGTCAGCCTTGATTTTAAGTGTATACCCACATGCTTACTATGTTCATTGCACGACATATCATTTGCAATTAGCATTTGTTGTTGCAGAGGTTAAGAAATACTCGATGGAGTTCACATTTCAACAATATGTTTTTGTTTAACTTGTTAAACATTATTGATAAAATAATTACTAGAGGTGTTTATCGGTCGGTAATAAAATGGAAAGTTTGATCGTTAATAAAATTGTATTACATTGAAACATTATTTTGAACTAGAAATTTTCAATGTCGTGATTGATACTTAGTTGCAAGAATTAAACGATAAATTCAATGATTATATAATGGAGTTGTGATATCTTATTTCAACATTAAATCCGAATGAGATGTACAATTCATTTTAAATTGATAGACATTTGTCAATGATAGACCTACTCCCGAAAAGTGGAAAGGTTTAAATAAAAATATAGGCTCAAAAAACAAACCTAAAAAAAAAAAAAGGTCTGTTTAGAAAATAGGCTAGGTCTTGGGTATCACTTTTTTGACCCAAGCCCGGCCTGCATATGCAAAAAAAACTATTTTTTTATTGTTTTGTTATTATCTTCTTTTTGTATTTTTTCACTATTTTCCTACCATTTTACTAATATGTTGTTAATGTCTAACTCTTATTTCATTATTAATTGTGTTATTATTTTAGAGACATTTATTTGTTAAGTTGCATCTATTTTAGTGTTATTTAAGCACGTATATATTTTTAATTTATTTTCAATTTATTGAGAAACACTTATTTTAATATTTTTAGTATTTTTGATGTATTATATATATATATTAAAAATTATATAAAAATAATATACAAAATTAAAATAGGCTGGCCGAGCTTGAATTTTGGCATTTTTATTCGGGCTTGAACAAAAATTTAGGCCAAATTTTCGGGTTGGACCCGAACCTAACAAATGGACCTAAAAATTTAATTGGACCCAACTTGGCCCATAAGCACCATGGATTTTCTCTAATGCTAACAATATTTTTGTAGCATAACAAAAAAAAATATTAAGACCGTTTGCAATTTGCGTAATTTTTATAACATTTAATAAATTTAGGTACCAAATTGAACTTAAAAAAAAGAAGCTTAGGTACCAAATTAAAAAAAAAAGTTAAAGTATCAAAGTTGGCCCCAAAAAATTTAGGTACCGAAAATGTATCAAATTTAGGCACTAAATTGGGTAAAATTTAAAATACCAAATTAAAAAAATCAAATTCAAATATTAAATATTATATTAAACATTTTAGCAATCCAACATTATTAAATAAGCATCACAACAAGATTAGACAAATTCTCCTTTGATTGTTTGCTATTAAATATCAAAAAGAATTGTCTAAACATATAATGCTAATTCACTTATACATTAAAAACTGAAAATGTATTCATTTATGATTTTATTATATTTTGGTAAGTTGGAGATGCATGTAATTAATATCTTAATGAAAAGAAAAATTCATTTTATTTCAATATTAAATATGAGTATTTTAATGCTTGATTCATATATCTTTTATGTTTAATTGAGTTTTAATATTTTCATAATTAATACAAAATTCTAACATAAGCTCCAACTCAAACAAAAATAATCAAACTCAATGTTCAGAATGAAAATCTAACTCGTTTTTTTTCCCTAACTACGTAAACAAACTTAATTGAATCTATTTTATCAATTACAAGTTTGAAAACAATAACTCGAGCTTAAATAGAACTTTTAAGCATTAAATTTCAAGTAAAACCAAAGTGTTTTTTTTTCTAAGTTAAACTATTGATTACATGTTTTGCATGACTTTTTATTATTATTAAAGCTAGATATAGAAGTTACTCAAATGTACTAATTATATATAATTAACCTGTAATTAATGTTAGTGGAAGATTTAGTTTAATTTAAATATATAATTTATACATCGATAGTATATTAAATATAGCTATAAATTTATTTATCATTCAGTTGATGCTAAATATATAATTTATACACAAGTGTAAGTCGAATAATTTTTAGAGGATCGAATGAAATTTTAAATTTCCATAGTCTATACTTTGTAATTTTTAAATGATTAAATCAAATTTTTATAATTTTAGGAGGTTAAAGTGCAATTTTACTTTTACTAATTTAAAATTTTTTAAAATTAAAGAGCTTAAATAACAAATTTTCATTTTAGAGAAATTGGGCCACTGCCGGCCCCTAAATTCGCCTTTGCTTATACACTAATAATATGTTAAATAGAACTATAAATTATATTAAAGTATGTTATATTTTATACTAAAATTAAATAAAAATAATATAGTTTTATTATGAATTATTTTTCAAGTGAAGTCATTTTGAATATTTATAAAACCTTCTTAGACCTAATTCACATATTACCAATAACTAGGGTCTACGTTAAAAGTGTAAATGAGATATTGATGTTCATAAATTATTTGAGTTCAATTTAAAGAAAATTTAAACTCGATTTGATAATCATTAAGTCAATCTCAAGTTAGGAAATACTTGATTCGAACGAGTTGTAGGTCTTTTTGTGCTTTTTATTTTTATTTTTATATTATATTTATTATGCATATTTTTATATTATATTATTATTCTTAATACATATTAATAACCTTAAACTTAATTATCAAGTTAAACTCGAGTTCAATATAAAATTAATAAATAACTTCATAAAACTTAAATTTAAATAATTCAATTATATCTCAAATCAAAGTCAAAGTAGATGTTTAATTGAGCTAACCCAGAATTTCGAGCAGGGCCTGCTCGAGACGCTAGTATTCCGCCTCGGCTTAATTACACTCTAGTCTACACGTGGCATCACGGGGGGAAAGTTATTTTATATTTCCTTCAGCGCATCGTTTTGTTAAAGTGAAGTTCCAAAACCCTAAAACATAATAACCAAAAACCCTAAACACAAAAAAACCCCTCCATTTTTGCAGCAAAATCCCGAGCGAAAATGGCAGAAATCAGAGCAGAAGAACCAGCATCAACGATCTCGAAGACCTTCTTAATCAAACCCAAGCTAAAATCCAAGCCAAGAAGCCTACCCCAAACCCCAGAATCCAAATACTGGTCTTCTTTCAAATCCACTAAAATCCCCAACCTCGTCTCTTCCATCTCTTCCCTTTCCTTTTCCCCTTCGCCGCCCCACCTTTTCGCCACCGCCTACTCCACTTCCGTTTCCCTCTTCTCCCCGCTCTCCCTCTCCGACGGCGATGTTTCACCTTCCTCCACAATCTCCTCCTTCTCCGACGTCGTTTCTTCTATTGCCTTCCGTAACGACGGCCTCCTCTTAGCCGCTTCCGATCTCTCCGGTCTCATCCAGGTCTTCGATGTCAAAACCCGGACCCCGCTTCGTCGCCTCCGGTCTCATACCCGTCCGGTTCGGTTCGTTAAGTACCCGGTTCTGGATAAGCTCCATTTGCTATCTGGTGGTGACGATGCGGTCGTTAAGTTCTGGGACGTTGCTGGGGAGAGCTTGGTATTGGACTTGATGGGTCATAAGGATTACGTACGGTGCAGTGATTGTAGTCCGGTAAGTCCTGATTTGTTTGTTACTGGTTCTTATGATCATACTGTTAAGGTTTGGGATGTTAGGGTAGAGAATTCGAGGTCGGTTTTGGAAGTGAATCATGGGAAACCAGTGGAAGATGTGATTTATTTGCCTTCTGGTGGATTGATTGCAACTGCTGGTGGGAATTCAGTGAAGATATGGGATTTGATTGGGGGAGGGAGAATGGTTTATTCAATGGAAAGTCATAATAAAACTGTTACATCGATTTGTGTAGGAAGGGTTAGGAAGGAAAATGATGGGGCTGAATCAATGGAGGATAGGATTTTGAGTGTTGGTTTAGATGGTTACATGAAGGTTTTTGATTTTGGTAATATGAAGGTTACTCATTCGATGCGGTTCCCTGCTCCTCTTATGTCAGTTAGCTTTTCGCCAGATTGTCGTACTAGAGTGATCGGAACATCGAACGGGATCATATTTGCCGGGAGAAGGAAAGGAAAGGAGAATGTGGAGAGTGGTAGAGTGGGGAACGTTTTGGGTTTTGAGAGTATATCGGAACCGGAAAGACGGGTATTGAGGCCAACGTATTTTAGGTACTTTCATAGAGGGCAGAGTGAGAAGCCAACTGAAGGGGATTATTTAGTGATGAGAAATAAGAAGATCAAGTTGGCTGAGCACGACAAGTTACTGAAGAAGTTTAGGCATAAGGATGCACTAGTTTCTGTTTTAAGTAGGAAGAACCGGGAGAATGTGGTTGCCGTGATGGAGGAATTGGTGGCAAGGAAGAAGTTACTGAAATGCGTATCGAATTTGGATTCAGACGAGCTTGGTTTATTGTTAACGTTTTTGAGTAAGAATGCCACAATGCCAAGGTATTCTAGTTTGTTGATGGGGTTGACGAAAAAGGTGATTGAGATGAGGGTTGAAGATATCCGAAATTCGGACGCATTGAAGGGTCATATTAGAAACCTTAAGCGGTCGATCGAGGAAGAACTAAGGATACAGCATTCATTACAGGAAATACAGGGTATAATCTCTCCTTTATTAAGGATTGCTGGTAGAAGATAAATTAATTAAAGCTTGTTTTTATGTTATTTTATGGTTTTCTCCATTACTTGCTTTTGCTTTACATGCTTGAGAATTTTCATGAGGAGAGAAGCTCTTCAATTTTGTTTAATTATAACTTTGCTTTACATGCTTGAGAAATATCATTATCAGGCTCACTTGTTTCTCTCTTAATGCTGTATTTCCATCACATCTTTTTTTTCTTACAAAGCTATGGCTAGGAACATGTTTTTGACTCCAAAGAAGCTTACCCCAACTTACCTTGGGACTTCCCGAGCTTCCTTGGTGAATTTGTTCAGGGGGTTGGGCAACATTCATCTTCCATCTCTCCAAACCTCATTAACACCAGCCGCTCTTCTCACATCGGCATCCTTGATATTAATGTTTGGAAATAAGTCGAGGATGGTGTTTGTAAATTTCTTCTAAGCCCCTAGCCTATAGAAGACAAATAGACGGAATGCTTCTCCAAGCCCGGCTACTATTCGGAAGCTTAGAAATAACCCAGAAGCCAAAGAGTTCTTAGAGTTCTTAGAGGTGAGAATCTTCCATAGCAGAGTTGCTTAGTGAGAATCTTCCATGGATAGTTCTTACATTTGACATCAATGGTTTTAATTATGAAATCAGAGCACCAAAAAACATAGGTGCTTCTCAGAACAGCCAAAATAAGCTGTTCAGCATAGGATAGAAACTTGACAGTTATTAATCTTTGCTGAGATCTTCTTTTTCAACTAGTTCATAGCAATGATGCTTCTTGAATCTAGTAAATAAGAGGAATGGCCAAGTACTTGACAGGTAATTTCCCCCTCTTCGGTAACCTTTTTGCCGAAGTTTTTTCGATTTAATTACATCCAATGATTTCAAGTGGTCATACTAAAATTGGTCCTTGACAATTTCTCTTACGGCATGCTGGAATAAATAAGGAAAATCAGAGCGATTAGTCCTTTCAAAAAGTTGATTGGTAAGAAGGAAAACATACAGCTTTGAAAAATATAAATCCATGATATTATTTGGCTCTTCAACTAATTTTTTTTTTTTTTTAGTTGGTGGTCATGTGGATTGCAATGTGAATGGTTATTTCATCAATTAATTAATTTTTAAATTTTAAAAAAATATTTTAAAAGTATTTTAAAATTAAGAATTACTAAAATTGTTAAAAATATAAAAAATATTTTAGTTTTTAAAAATTAATTAATTATTAATGTAATATATATTGTATTAATAGATGTTAAATTTTTATTTATTTTGGAGTGATTTGATAAATAATTTTAGATTAAAAGTTAAAAGAGACAAATAATAAATGTAAAATTAAAATGAAATTTTATATAAAATTAGAGGATTAAATAAATTATTATTTCAAATATAACTATGTCCATTTAGGAATGATAAATATGCAAATATATCTAAAATTTTCAATCCATTTATTGTTTACAAATATTACCATTTGAATTGAATAAATTTTATTATTCGTCGGATATTTGAATTTAAAAAATTAATTTAAAAATTTTAAGTCATTTTAGGATGCTTAAATTAAAAAAATTAGATTATGAATTCATTCTCTCTTTATATATATAATATTAAAATTATAAACATTTTGTAACTAGTAGAATTTGGTATTCAAATTTAAATTTAAATCTATTATCCAAATAAGCAATGTATATTTAGATAATAGGTATTAAAGTATCTGCTTCAATTGTGTAGTAAATAATTTTAAAATTAAATTTAGAATATTATCTAAATCCTCAATATTTGAATTTGAGGTCCCTACTCATCTATAATTTATTAAAATTTGAAAATATAAAAATATAAAAATATAAAAAAATTAAATAAAACATAAATAAGCCCGTCAAATTTTTTAAAATATTTTTTACAAATATTTTCTTAAAATTAAAAATTTTATAGAAAAATGCCATATGACATATTCCTGATGTAACAAAGGCAAACATAAAAAAAAAAAAATCACAAACTAACAACCAACGACAATCAACATTAAGATATAATAGTCACAATTCAGTTGAGTGAAAAAGTAGGAGTATTTCTTCTTTCTTTTATCTCTCCAACTATTGATTGGGATTTCAACTACGCCGTTGATATATTATTTTTGTTTTGATATTAATATATATTTGTATTAATTTGTTTGAATGAATCATATTTAATTTTTTAAACTACTTAAGTTTTAGGACACTTTTATTTTATCATTTTATTTTTAAAATACTTTCATTTTAATCACTTAATTTTTAAGTATTGATTGGGTAAAAAATCAAGGATTAAAGTAAAAAGTAGTAGAAACTAAAATAATACACATAAATTATCAAATTGTATTTTTTTATCCTATTGTCAAAATTTTTAAATTTTTATATTGAAAATTTAAATTTTAAAACATCAAAATAAATTGGATAAATTTGTTGAAAATTTTATTCATTGATGATGTCAATCAATTTGTTAATATAATACTAAAATTAAATAATTTAATCTCTTTTAAATCTTAATTTATTGTATTTCTTGATTATCTTTAACAAAATCAACTTAAATAATTCATTTAATAATTGTCTATGAAACTTAATTTTTTAGTATCTAATCTTGAATCTTCCATGCTAAGCTAAAGGAAAATCATTGCAATTAATTAAACTGATTGCTTGTTCTTCTTTTAAGTTAATTAATTGTAATATTTTTCTTTACTTTTAGTTTAACATGGAATCAATATTATATAATAAAAAGAAATTTGAGTTTTGTAGGAAACTATTAAACAATAATTTTTATTTATGGCTTTTGCAAATAATTTCAAAACATTAAAATAAATTAAATAAATTAAATTAAATAAAATGTTAAAATTTTTTAACTATTGATAATATAAACCAATTTGTTACTATAATTTTGAATTTTAATATTTAAAATTTATTTTTCAAAATTTAAATTTAAAATTTTCAACAATGGAATAAATAAATACAATTTGACAACTTATATGTATTATTTTAGTTTCTACATTTTGTATTATTTTACCCCAACTCAATATTTAAAAAATATTTTTCAAGTAACTAAAATGAAAATGAACTAAAATTTAGTAATCAAAACGAAAATGCAAACATTACGTGGGCGACCTAAAATATGCAGTTAACCGCTGTTAGTTAATGTTTGGGTGAAAGCACCCTAAAATTTAAATGACCAAAATAAATGCATTAAAAATTGAGCAACTACGGACGTAGTTTACCTTCTTCTTCTTCTTTTTTTTTTTTTTTTTTTTTTTTTTTAAGTTTTAAAAGATGATGCCCATACGTAAAACACAAATATAGAACATAGCTACTTTTAAAAAAGTTGGAAGACAAGTTACCAGTCTTTAATCAAATTCTCCCAACTATAAGTAAACCCAAAAGATTTGATGGGCAAAAGAATAAGTAATTATACAAACAATTCATCAGGTTGATGAACAATTTTATGAATGATAAAGTTCTAGCCAATTTCCAAGTGTGGCTAAACCTAAAAAATTGGTTTCCCATGCTTATTGAATACTGATAAAATTGAATTCTTACCAAAAGAATGAAGACAAATTTAGATTAAAATCATACCTTCCTTCAAAATGGGCTTTGTTGGCAATGAAGGACAGCTTTGTAGCATTTCCCATATCATCAAAGACAGCTAATATTGTAGTTAAATATGAACTATCCGAACCACTAGATTGCATTCAATCCTGCAAGCTTGCGCAGTTTCTCACAGAGTATAAAGGTAATCGTAGTTTGTGGACCCAATCTCGCAAAAATGGCAAAGCCCCTGGTGAAAATGTAAAGATCGATATCCCGACTTTAGCACGTTAACATCAATGGGGAAAACGAGGATAAGCTAACAACCTCTTAACTTAGTGGCAAGATGCTTATGAGCTTTTGATAGTTAACAACCTCCTCATAGCATTGCTAAGAATTATTAACAATCTTCTACCACAACCTCTAGAGCTTAAACCTATGCGAATTGGACTCTATAGTGTGAGTGTTGGGCTCAGGTATGTTCAAAATTTTTTTCAAAGTTTTTCCATGTTTTTCGAGAGCCCTTGGAGTGCCATATTCTCATACTCATGCTCAAATGTATCAAGAACTAGTGTTAGACATGAGTATTTAAAGAAAAACGGAAGGTCGAAGCAATATAGGTTCAAACTCTAGCAACCCTACACCATCCCAGCATGATCAAAAGAAAAAATCTATACAGATTCACTGAGCTCATTAGTCCATTGAAGTTATCACCTATCCCTTTCAAATATATACAAGCAACAAGAACTTTTAAGAAGAAAATGACAATCAGAACATGAATATATGTCTTAACAATGAATGCCCAGCAACTAACTCTGCGGCTTCTGGCCTACATGCTATATGGATAATGCATTTATTTCTATTGACCGCAAATTTACAATGCAAGCATCAAAAAGGAAAAAAGAAAGAATGGAAACTTATGTAAATCTCACCCTTTATATAGTCCTCTGGGGCCTTCTGTACGAAGAACCTGAAACCAGGAACGGAGATGAATTGGAAAGAACATCAGTCTAGTTGTGTATTTATAATTAAAGGTCACCATAAAAAGTTTAAAATAAAGCAAAAGTGTAGGAAATAGCATAACTCGTAGATAAATTTTGTCAAACCCTAGGAGTCCATATCAACCGACATCTATAACGAGGTTAAATCTATAATCTATGACCTCCAGCACCCCCAAAAATGTAAGGGCAAAAGATAACAACATGCTCATTCTTAGCAATTTTCTTCTGTTTTTGGTAGAAGCCCTCAGGAATGCCATAACATCCAACTTCAGACCTTATAATTAAAACAGTAGAATGTTCAGCAAGCCATAGTGTACAACAACAGAAGACATAACTTTGTGGTGTAGCAGCTGTGAATTTCAATGTAATAAGACATAAATTCTGGCTAACATGTACCAGGCTGTTAGCGTATTAAAAGGCGAATGGCAGAAGGCATTAATTTATTGTTCTCTTGGCCTACTTAAGGTGACTTTCATTTTGGTCCAACATCAATTCTATATTGTTAAGTCGTATTATCCAATATCTCTATCAAGCATTGAATTTCCTAAGGTCTGAGCCCCTCTACCAGTTACCAAATGGTTTAGATTGGATACATAAAATTCTATTAGAGACTAGACGTGTTCTGTTGTTCCTACTAACCCTATGTGAGGTTGACAAATCTCAATGAGGTTGGCCACATATAGGCCCTTGGTGAGCTGCATGAGACCGGAGTTTTAACTCTTAGGTAGTATTATTTCACATCTATTAAGTATTGATTTCTTGTGGTCTTATATTCAAGTTGAGCCCTCCACCTATTATCAATTGATTTTAGGTTGGATGCTTAATGAGTTCTAGTGAACACAAAACCATGTATCTAGTCCATGGCACCAAAGAAAACTAATAAAAGTAAATGAAAATTAGAATACAAAAAGAAAAAAAAACTTGAAATGACAAAAACAACTTCTTATAGCAACAATGATGAAGGCAATATATAAAAAGCCACTAGAAATAAAACCAACCCAGTACCTGATATGCACAGTGAAATCCATTTTTATAGCTTCCTACAACACTTTCTCGTTGCAACATAAGACGGGTTTTAACCATGTCAATGGGTGCCGTAATAAGGGTGCTCACCAAGCCAGCTATTGTACTTGAGCTTCAATTGATGCAAAAGTCCAGGAATAAATAGTGTTAGAAAAACTTTCACTAACATAATGTCACATTCTAAAATATTAAGCTGACAGATAAAGTATCAATTTAAAACCCCTCTTTGCTCTCAAACCAAAAATTTGCTGGACGTAATATGTCCTATTTCCGAATGTTTCCTTTTTGCTATAATTTTCAATTTCATCCATAACATATCAACTTCAACAAGTCATATAGTCCAGTCAATATTTTGCAGTTTATCTTATCATATGTTCTTTCAATTACGTCAACGGGAAAGGGCAAAGAAATGAGAAAAAAGAAGCATAGGCAGTGTCATACGTAAGATGCAGGTAAAATCCTTCTTCAAGAGGCGTCCAATTCACCAATATCTGCATTAATAGCATTTTATACAACTTTAAAAGTGGAAAAGGCAAAGTGTAAGAAAAATGACCACAGGCACTCCCGCTGCATGATAAATCAAACACGATATAAATCATCCAACAACTTTGGAAATTACTTTGTGGATTTTCAAATCAAACCAAAAAACAGCATATTTCATATTTACCTGCTTGGATTCATCATATGTTGCAAGCTGTGAAGCAGTCAAGGCAGCAGCTCTAACTGAAGCAGGGCCAACACCTTTCCAAAGAGCACCTATTCCCTCTTTCGAGACGATCCTGCGCATTTCTGCAATTGGCCCTCTTTGTCTCAAATCTGAGTTCATCTGTAGCCGCACCTGATGGAAGAAAACGATTTCTTAGATCCACAATAAGATTAAAAGATTAGAATATGTAATGATGTAACATTACCTTCAGAACTTCTACAGGATTGGTGACGGCAGTTGAAATGGCACCGGAAAATGCTCCAGATGCAATTTTAAACAAGATATTGTTGGAACCAAAGGCCCTATCACAGGCATATTTTGATGGTTCATACAAGCCTAAACGTAAACCTCCATATAGAAGAGACCTAGTCAATGCAGGTGCCAATCCTAGATATAGAGACTTTGGTCCTTCATTTTTCATTACTTGAACAAATAATGGTCCCTGTTTATATCCATATAAATATCGAATTTTTGAATCAATTTAATCCTATAAACCAGTAAATCTTCTTCAGGGAAGTAAGACTAAAAGCATTGGTTAAATACCATTCCAATCAAAGGACCCCTCTGACCTACAAGCTGCATTTGTAGCCTAACTTTAAGCACATCTGCATGACGTGCATAGATAAATGAATTAGTTAAAGATTCAATCAAAATGAAGTTTTACTAATCCAATGTGAGTTCAAATCCCCATATACATATTTTTATTAGTTTTTTGTTAAAATAAAAAAAAAAACTAAAGTACACTCAAATAATACAACTTATTTTAATTACGGAAGGATATTTATGTAACTTCCCTCGTGTTAATAATTTGTGCTATATATATATTGACATATTCATACATGCCCATTATTCTTTTCCCTGTCATGTACAGTGTTTTATTTTTTTTTCATCCTATCCAATATTGTTAGTCTAATTCAAACTAAATAATGGGAAACTTCTCACTAATGGCATTCCACTTCATAATTTAAGAAAAAATTCTATCAATTTTAAAAAATTTCAACTAAACATTAATATTAACTGCAACCGCGCAATCCACCAAAAAAAATCAGATTTGATTAATTCATTAGATTTCTTTCTAGGTCCATTAACAAATCAAAGGAAAAAAAAAGAGAATTAATCATTAAGTGATCAATGGCGCGAAGCATAAATTAAAAATAAAAAAAAATTGAACCTAGGGGATGAGTAAGTCCGGTGGCGACTGCGACGGAGATCCCACTTGTACCAAAGTGATAAAGTGCACCCGACGGAGACGATGCCGGAATTCGCTTCTCGTTAAACTTAAACGCACCTGCCATGGAAAATTCAAAAATTTTTCAAAAATAAACCGAACATGAAAAAAACATTCACGAACTCGTACTCACCATTGCCATTTTCCTTGAGTTTCTTTTTGTTTTTTTCTGGGTAACCAAACAGATGAGAACATTTAAGGAGACTTGAAACCGACCTGAAAGTGAGGAATTTCGAGAAGACGAATTGCCATCCATTTTTGTTTGCTTTTTCCCCCTCTTTTTGTAATTTTCCGACCGTTTTGTTTTCAGGGCAGAAAAGGTCGCACGGTTGGGCGTTTCCGTTGGAAGAGGGATTTTGTAATGGAGTTGAAACGTCTTTATTAGTCAAATAGAGAACGGCGCCGTTTTCATGGATCATTTTTGGTTAATGGCGCTCGTGGAAAATGTTTTTCCTTAAAAAAAAAAAACTATAGCCATGGTGATTCCAAATAGGGTTTGTCTTATTTTAGTATATATATATATATTTTTAATTTAGTCACTCTAAATAAGATAATTATGTGAATTTAGTCATTATCACTAATTTTTTTTTCTTTTAACGGTTGCTAATATGACGCATTCGCACATTGAGTGACTGACACGTGACATTTTTTTGTTAACTTTTACTTAAAATTTAAGGACCTCTCTATAATTAGTCCAATTTTTTTTTCCTCTGAACTTTATAGAGAGATACCTAAACTCTAGTCAAAAGTTAACAAAAAAATGTCACATATCAGTCACTCAATGGGCTAATGTGCTACGTCAGCAATTCATTAAAAGAAAAAGAGATTTTAACAATAATGATTAATTCGCACAATTATTTTATTTAGAGTGATTAAATTGAAAAAAATTAAAGTGACCAAAATAAAACAAACCCTATTTTAAAGTGACCATGAGTGTAGTTTAACTTAAAAAGTGTTAAACTTAATAATTAAAAGGACATGGTTTTTTGTAAATATTATATAGAAATAGCAAGCTAACATATTATTATATAAGTGACTATATTTATTACATAAAATTTTAAAAATGATAAAATTTAATCAATAAATTTAACTATCACATTTTGAATACAAACTAAAATTCCAAATTTCAAAAAATACTGAAACAAAAATTACCCAAATTAGTGTCCAAACTTAAATCCATAACTTACATATTATCGGAGATTAATTGTAGATATAAACTTAATCAACCATATTATTGCAAATCGTGATTTCTTTCCCTAGAAATAATACATAAAAAAGTGAAAAGTTTATTCAAATAAGTTTTAATATAGGTTAGTCATTGAATTTGGTAATTTTTTTAAAATTAATTCTTAAATTTTTATCATATTAAGTCTTAAAGTTAACATCCGTTACATAAATTAATCTTTATAATTAATACAATTAGTTTTAAACAACTGAGTAGCATGACCAAACATAGAAGTGACATGTCATATATCTTCATCTTTAAATATTTTTAAAAAATTCAAAACCATAAAAATTTAAAAAGAATATTTAAAAAAAGGAATTAAAAAATTGAATATATATTTAAAATAAAAATAAAAACATAAAATAGAAAGAAAATTTTAGAAAATTTAAAATATTGAAAATCTAAAAAGTTCAAAAAGTAATTTAGAACGTGGATCCATTGTTATACTGGATGGGATTTTATTGATCTTTATTGTTAAACGAAAAATGGCTGCGACACTCAGATTTCATAAATTACAAATTATTAAATACTACCTAACTGATATGTTAAGAAGTTGGTAGTTTGCATTTCTACAATTATTTTAAAATTAAAAACTGTAAATATTATTTGAATTCATATTATATAAATTATATATATATATTATATTGTAAGGTCTCATGTCAACTTAATTTATTAATTTTAACTTTCTATTTTTATTTTAATTTCAAGAAAAACACATAACACACTTTTAATTTTAATTTTAATATTTTATTTTAAATTCTGAATTTAAAGTTATTAATTTTAATATTTAATTCAAACTTAAAAGTTTCATAAAAATTAATTTAAATAATTTATATTTTATTTATCCTTAAAAATATAGTTTAAATTTAAAATTCAAAAGTGAAACATAATATCATATTTATCATAAAGATAAATAACATGAAGTTAAAAATATTTATCTTAACATCAAATTATTTTTAATATTTATTATAAAGAACACTATTATCATAAAAATAAATAAATAAAATTTAATTATCATTAAGATAAATATTATTTCTCTTAATATTTAAGTTTTACTTATCTTTTCATGAAAATACAAGGTATAATAAGCTAGAGATCATCGATATATTAACTCTTATTCTGTTAGAACAAGAAAGCATAATTTATTATTGGATTGTGAATTGTTGATAGAATAGAAATATCAATTAAAATATTTTGTGACGATAAATCTGTAATAACTCTAATAATAATAAGAACACATCAAAATCAAAACACATAGAAATTAAGTTCTTAGTTGTTGAAGAAAAATTTAAAGTGGTGTTTATAAAGCTCATTAGTATAAACTCCATAGTTGTAAATCCACTTATAAAGGTACTACCAACTGGTGTCTTTCATAATCACACTATTAAAGAGGGTGTCATGTAAGGTTATTGAAATTTAGTGGGAGTTCATAATTTTAAACTATTTTTATTATAGATGCATTTTATTATTATTTCACTTTACAAATATTTTAAGGTTGTTTTTTTCAAAAAATATATTTTTATTTATTTAAATTTCAATTTTGGTACTCACTAATGTTTAAGGATGACAAATTGAAAAAGACATGTTTAAATTACATTGCATGTAATTTCTATACTATACATCTATTTTGATCTATTTTATTTGGTTGTGTTAATACATGTAATTAAGGATGGATTTAGTTACTATATATGTTACATCGTCGTCTTGATTCTATGTTAACATAATTGATGAACGAAATTATTCAGAATAACTTTTGGTTATGATAGTAAAGTTTTGAGCTAAATAACGTTATATTACAACATGTAATTATAAGGTGATAAATATTTGTATGTGCTTACGGTTCAAATGGGAGATTGTTGTATAATATAGAAATCACATACATACATATATATATATATATATAATAAGAATACTTAAATGTTATTATTTGTTATCATAAAAGATATTTAGTCCAAATTAAAAGAGATCTAATACAATTAAGGTTAATTGGGCTTCACTTAATAAATAAAGTATGGTTGGACAAGTGTATATACTTAAGTAACTAGTTTTTAATTCATGATTGGCTAACTATAAATTAAAGTTATTGTGCAAAAGTTACATATTAGAGTTATGGTCTCCATATTACACATATGGTAAATTTTCTAACATCTTATCATTAAAAAAGAGAGAGCCACTTTCTTTAAAAAGTTGTATGCTCATTTCGAAGATCAAATCCATAAGACTTGAGAAATTTAGCATATAGGCGAATTAAATTTTTATTAATTTTTATGGTTCTAACATAATTTTATTCATAATTTATTAAATGTTCATTTTAAATAAAAATAAAAATGTATTTATATCGATAAAAATTTAAAGACTATTTATATCATTCATGTTTGATATATGTAAGGGTGTTCAAAATTTGGTTAAAATCGAATTAATCAACTAAACTGATTTAATTTGATTAATCAGTCAGTGGCCGAACTTAGTTCAGTCGAAGGTCAGTTAATGATTTTTTAGAATTTCAGTTATCGGTTAATTCGGTTCGAAATCGGATAATTAAGCCCTGCTGGCTGTGAAAACATCGCCCACGCAATGTAACGAACATGGGCAATGAAGGAAGTATCATTCGAAGTTTTTTCCTGGAAGTTTCAACCAGTCAATTTGTAGGGACAAAACCCTACCTCCTATCTTCAAGAATGCTTTTAGGCGTTCTGGTTTTGCTTCTCATTAAGAAGCACACCGGCTTTAGTTGGTTTTTGTGAAAGGGATGCTCTTATCATGTTATTGCTGAAAAGAAAAATCGAATTCCTCTATTTAATTCGATTCATCCACACTTCCATTCCTTGTAGAGGAAGGCTAACTGCTTGCTGGCTGGGAGCTGTATGAGCGGTAACGTCCACGTACGGTTCCGTGAGAAGGGCGGTGGACAGAAATGGCCTTGTTGTACCTTACTCTCGTCTTCAATGGGGTCTGCTCTTTTTTTTTTGGGAGAGTATGCCAATATGATCTTAATGAGGTGCGGGGCTTTGCATCTGACATTCGTTGGGCTTCCCTCTTCGGGAGCCTGCGTCCCGGCGTTTTTGTGCAATAAATTAACCGAACTTAATAATTATGTAATGTAACACCCCAAACTCGGCCTAGACGTCATGACCGAATTTGATATTGTCACATAGAATGGATATTAAAAACGAAGTTGTCGAGTTAAAATCGTCATTTTGATTAAAAACCTCCTAACCAGTTTAAAAATCCAATAAAGTTCAACAGTCCATAAAGTCCCAAATTACATCAAAACAACCCAGAAAATAATTAAGTAATAAATACCGAAATTAAGTTCAAAACAGTTTAAATATGAGTGACCACCGTCGAGTCCTCCGTTGCGCTGATCCATCAAGGCTGGGGATTTCCTGTACAGATTAAATAGAAAGGGTGAGTTTTCGCAAACTCAGTGTGTGATCCCTAGAGAAACACGCATAAACAACCACATTAGAGTACAGTCATATACAGATTGGCCCTCAGCCCATTGCAGATTCAGTTTGGGCCTTAGCCCACTCAGATACAGAATCAGAAATATACTAGGGCCTTAGCCCAATCAGATACAGTATGCAAACAAAATATCATAAATATACCCACCAGCCTCTACACACCATCTCTGTCCAACCCTACACACCATGTGGGGATAAAATCGACCCACCCATCCCTACACACCATGCTGTACCGAAATACGGCACATAATCTGATAATTGCAGCTAAGCTGCCAGATATTAGGCTTAAGAGCCTTTCAGAATACTTTCTCTAAAATATCAACCTAACCCCGATGCAATGCAACATACAATACATGACATGCAAATATGCAATTTTACAGATCCTACGTACGAATCGATATACATGCTAAGAGTAACATGCTAAAATCCATATATCACATAATCAGATCACGGAATCAAGGGTCAAGTAACTCTTACCGACCGTACAGTAGGTCCCAGTCGACTTGAGCGACCCAAGCAACCTTACAGATCATTTTAGAAAAATGGGCTCACATGCCCATGTGGCCCACATGGCCCAAATTGGCCTTGGCCGTGTGGATCACACGGCCTGGCCCAGAATCTCACATGCCCTATTTAGTTGAGCCCATGTGTCGTACGTGACCTCCTCTAGCCATTACATGGCCGTGTCTTATCACACGGCCTACCATACGGGCGACTGCATACCCGTGTGGTGTCGACCAAATGGTTTCTGACTTTCGTTGAAACCTTATTTTTTGCATTTCTGAGTACACACCTAGTATTTCCGCTGCAAAAGTAATCTCGAGCAATCCAGAACCTATAATCGATTGAGAAAACCCTACTTTCAGTCACTTAAACCAACATCAGACCAAATTGTCATGAACAGACAATCTCGAAAACCACCAACAACCCTTTCCTCCAAATGAAACAATGGCGCATTCACATTTACACAGCACCAATTGAAGACCCAAACTCCTTAATCCTCTCTTAAACATAATTCAGAACTCCATTAACAACAATTCAACATCCCAAAAAGGAAATTGTATTTACAAAACTTACTGATAATGTACTAGAGATACTACAGTAAAGAGACGCGAAAAATGGCAGTATGCAAAAAGCAGAACTGAAATTGACAGCACGAAAGGTGAATATTCAGCAGAAGCAAAAAGAAAAGAGGGAGAAAGAGTGGAAGAGAAGATGTTAGTTTTTTTTTCGGGGAGATAATTTTGGGAAACTGATTACCCAAATCCTACTACCTACTCTATCTCAACCACCCACCACTCAGATTTTTGATCAAACACAAACTCTAGCCGAATTTTGTAGCAAAAAAAAAAGTACCCTTGCCACAACAGAGATTTGAACACAAGACCTCTCACAGACTGACACTCCACCAACCACTAGACCAGTAGGCCCATTCTGATATACTTGTACAAATACTTAAATATAAGCCTATTGAACAAGGTAAGGCTTTATTTAGAAAAAAAATACCAAAATTTGCCAAAAATAAGGCTTGAACTTGGGACCTCTCACACACACCCAGAACACTTATCCACTAAAGCAGATACACACTTGTGTCATAAATTCACAAAAATGAAAATATAACTTTTAGGGCGTTACAACTCTACCCCTTAAAAGAAAATTTCAGCCTCGAAAATTTATCTGATCAGAAAAGGTGAGGATATTACTGGTGCATCGCATCCTCAGATTCCTACGTAGCCTTTTTGGTGCTATGATCCCGCCACAACACCTTCACTAATGGAATGGATTTCCTCCTCAGAGCTTTAACGTTGCGATCCAGGATTTGAACCGGCTCCTCCTTGAAGGTCAGATCTGGTCGAACCTCAATCTCTTCAACTGGAACAATATGCGTGAGATCAGAATGGTAGCGCCTCAGTATCGAGTCGTGAAATACATTATAAACGTGATCCAGCTCCGGAGGTAGCTTTAACTGATAAGCAACCAGTCCCACTCGCTTCAGAATCTGGTACGGCCTAATAAACTGAGGGCTCAACTTAACTTTACGACCGAACCTCAAAACCTTCTTCCAAGGCGAGACCTTCAGAAACACGAAGTCCCCCACAGAATACTTTATCTCTCGACATTTCAGATCCGCATATGACTTTTGCCTATCAGAAGCCGCTTTCAGTTGATCTCGAATCAAACGGACCTTGTCCTCAGTCTCAGAAACCAATTCCGGACCCAGAATATGTTTCTCACCCAACTCAGTTTAGCATAAGGGAGTGCGACACTTACGTCAGTACAAGGCCTCATAAGGCGCCATCTGGATACTAGACTGGTAACTGTTATTGTAAGCGAACTCCGCTAAAGGCAATTACTCCTCCTAACTGCCTCAAAAATCGATAACACAGCTTCTCAACATGTCCTCTAGTATCTAAATCACCCTGTCTAATTGACCATCTGTCTGAGGATGAAAAGCAGTACTGAAGTCTAATCTTGAACCTAGAGCCTCATGAAGTTTCTTCCAGAACTGAGACGTGAAACGTGGATCCCTATCAAAGATGATCGAGACAGGTACCCCATGCAACCTCACTATTTCAGAAATATAGAGCTTGGCCAATTTTTGCAGAGAAAAGTCTATCCTGATTGGGATGAAGTGCGCGGACTTGGTCAATGATCCACGATGACCTAAACAAAATCCTTCTTAGTGGACGTTAGAGGCAACCCACTAACGAAGTCTATCGTTACTCGCTCTTACTTCTACATCGGTATCCTAACTGGCTGCAGCAAACCTGAAGGTAATTGATGTTCAGGCTTAACCTACTAACAAGTCAAACAATAAGTAACGAAATTAGTAACCTCAAGCTTCAACCCTGGTCACCAGTACAACTCTCGAAGATCTCGATACATCTTATTACCATCGGGATGCATAGCATAGGGGCTACTATGTGCCTCTCTCAGAATCGATTGTTTTAAATCCTCATCATTTGGTACACAAATCCGACCGCGGAAACATAGTACCCCATCACTGTTTAACCCAAAATCTTTCGTGTCACCCCTCTCAATCTATCTGAACCGAAGACTCAAAGACTTATCTTCTCATTGTTTACCATTAATCTGATCTATCCAAGTCAGTTTAACCTGAAGCTTGGCTAACAAACTACCATCATCAAAGAGACTAAGTCGAGCGAACATCGCTCTCAGATCGGTAATGGCCCTATGACTCAACGCATCGGCCACCACATTAGCCTTACTAGGATGATACTCGATATTTCAATCATAATCTTTAAGCAACTCAACCCATCTATGCTGCCTAAGATTCAACTCTTGTGGGTGAGGAGGTATTTGAGGCTTTTGTGATTAGTGTATATAGTACACTTCTCACCATACAGATAGTGCCTCCAGATTTTCAAAGCGAAGACTACTGCTGCCAACTCCAAATCGTGCGTCGGATAGTTAGTCTCATGTGTTTTGAGCTGACGAGACGCATAAGCAACCAACTTTTCGTCTTGCATCAGAACACAACCTAGACCCACATGTGACGCATCACTATGTACCACAAAGTTTCTATAGAGTTCAGGCTGTATCAGAACAGGAGCCTAAGTTAAGGCAGTCTTGAGCTTATCAAAGCTCTCATGCTGTACCTCAGTCCAAACGAAAGGAACTCCCTTACGCAGAAGCTTAGTCAACTGAGCGGCGTTCAAGAAGAACCGTTCTACGAAACGTCGATAATATCCTGCCAGCCCAAGGAAACTATGAATTTTTGATACATTCTTCGGCTGTTTCTAACTCACCACAGCCCTAATCCTACGAGGATCCATACGAATCCCTCAGTTAAAACCACATGTCCCAGAAATGTTACCTTTCAAAGCCAGAACTCACACTTGCTGAACTTCGCAAATAACTGTTTCTCACGGAGAATCTGTAATACCACTCTCAGATGCTCATTGTGCTCATCCTTAAACTTAGAATACACCAAAATATCTTTAACGAACACCACTACAAACTAATCCAGGTAGGGCTGAAATACTCAGTTCATCAAGTCTATGAATGCCGCTGGTGCTTTAGTCAAACCAAAAAGCATAACTAGGAACTCGTAATGTCCATATCGAGTTCTATATGCCGTCTTATGCACGTCAGCCTCCTTTACTCTCAAATGATGGTAACTCGATCGTAGATCAATCTTAGAAAACACAGAAGCCCCTCTGAATTGATTGAATAGATCATCTATCCTCTGAAGTGGGAACTCATTTTTAATCGTTAGCTTGTTCAACTGTTGGTAGTTGATACACATCCTCATTGTCCCATAGCCGGTGCTCTCCACGGAGACATACTGGGACGAATGAACCCACGATCTAACAGTTCTTGAATCTGAGCCTTAAGCTCAGTAAGCTCATTCAGTGCATTCGGTAAGGGGCAATAGACACCGGAGCTGTACCAGGAATCAATTCAATCCCGAACTCTACCTTTTGGCTCGGAGACAACCCCGGTAGTTCCTCAGAAAAAACATCTAGAAAATCTCTCGCGGTTCTGATGTCCTTAACTGAAAAGTTTCCAGAATTAAAAACACTGATGTAGGCCAATAATGCCTCACACCCTTTCCTTACTAACGTTTCTTCCATCAGCTTAGAAGTCACATTGGTCAAATAATCTCGTCGTTCCCCAATCACGACTACCTCGTTGCCCTCCTCGGTCTTCAAGAAAACCCTTTGCGTCACACAATCCAGTCTCACCCGGTATTTAACCAACCAGTCCATTCTTAGAATCAGATCGAACTCCCCAAACGGAAGCTTTGCTAGATCAACCAAAAATATCGTCCCTTGAACTTCTAGTGGAACGTCTCTATACAATCTACTAACCTAGACAGATTGCCCCAAAGGACTTACCACAGTTACTTCACTGTCAGTACTCTCGACTGGAATTCCCAAAGTCTCAGACACAGTACTAGCTATGTAACACCCCTTACCCGTACCAAAGATCGGGACAAAGTAGGGGCATTGCTAGGTACATACAAAGATATTCGAGAAATACGGCTATTTAATTTTGTTGGAAAATAAAAACATTCATAATATCTCTGATATGGGCTTACGAGGCCCAAAACATGCTTAGAAATCTATTCGGGACCAACTCGAGTCCTTAAACAAACCATGAAAACCTTGCCTTTAAAACAGGGCAACACGCCCATGTGGAAGGGCAACACGCCCGTGTGACTATTACAACATGGTCATGCTAATGGTCCGTGTGTCTCACACGGCCTAAACACCTAGAGACATGCCCGTGTCCCTTACCCGAGTGGCCAATTTATTTTCACAATTTCTCAAAAATCAAGTGCAGACTTCACACGGCCAGGACATATGCCCGTGTCCTTGGCCCGTGTTCCTTACACGGCCTGGACATGCCTGTGTCTATGGCCCGTGGAGTATACTGCCAACTTGGCTATAAAACAAGGAAAACACACAGCTGAGGCACACGCCCATGTCTGTGACCCGTGTCCTTCACACAGCCATGACACGCCAGTGTCCTCAGCCCGTGGAGCTCTCTGTCTAATTGGTCATGATCTAAATGAAGTTGTACGGTCAAGACACACGCCCGTGTGCTCAGGCCGTGTGGCTAAAAATAGGCTATTTACCAAGCCTTCAAGCTACTCTTACTAACAATAACCTACATGGCGTTCAACCATACCAATATTCCAAGCAACATGGGACCAAGTAAACACAACAAATGGCAATTCAACTAACTACTAGAATAATTCAATTTACCAAGGAGGCAACAACCTTCAACTCATAACCCTAAAATGAATGTTACCCATTAACCATGGCCTTATACAAAATGAATTAATAACACATTCATGAGCTATTACTTTGGCTAAACTAATGACATATACCAAGCAAAATAATTAAAAGTCCTATACATGCCATTATAACAAAATAAAAGTTTCTATATACCTAAAACGGGATTGAGTCCATAGTGTGATCAACCCTCTAACCGTCTTCCAATCCTCAAGAGTCCACGAATACTGTAAAATAGGGGAAAACAAAAGGGGTAAGCATTAACATACTTAGTAAGTCTGGATAACGGGAAAGTATACTTATCGATTATTTAGCATACAACCATAATAAGCACTCAATCCAAACAAGTATAAGATCGATTTCCTAACACTTGCACTGAACCATTAAGTTAGTCTCATGGCATTATAAGATAATAACATATCTAGATGAGCTCATCATATCATTATTCCCCAAATTTACATCTCATATTAGTCCCATTGAATTTCTCAATTTTTTGGTAGATATCTCATTTCCCGTCAATTCCCACAAGTGATCATTCCAAGTACGCTCTCCTGCGAACCTCGTTTCCTACGGCGGGATTACCAGTCCAGGCTAAATCCCCCATAGTGTAAACTTATAGAGTAAATGTCGGGATTACCAGTCCAGGCTAAATCCTTTACAATGACATTTACTCTAATGAGCTCGAATCTGAATTACCAGTCCAGGCTAGATTCAGATCCTACTTCAGATTACCCGTTCGGGCTAAATCCTTAAGGTACACATATTCTTCGGGAGGCTAGATTACTTTAGGATCACCTGTCCGGGCTAGATCCTTTTCACTGTCAATTCATTTTCGAGATATTCCATCGAATAACCTTATTCATTTAACCGAGACATTTTTATTCGCATTTTACTCTCTTCATTAAATCTCAATAATTATCATGCAATAAACATCCACAACATTTATGTAATTAAAAACATACATTTTAAGTACATTAAAAGTCTACTTCGTGTTATTCGAACTTACCTGGTGATCGTCTCGGATTTGAGTTTTGATCACTCCGAAACCTTTCGTTTCCCTCGGTCAATTTTTGAATTCGGTATCTCGGGGTTTATATCAGTAAAATAACTATATCAATACATCATTTAATTCCTTTTTAGTCCCTATCTCATCCTAGGGCAAAATGACCAATTTACCCCTGAACCTTGCTAAAATTACGATTTTTCCCTCGAACTCGTAATTTAATTTTCATCACATTTTCTAATCATTCAAGCCTAGCCTGATAATATTTATACTTATGGCATCTTAAAAATCCATCTATATCATACATTTCTTACCAATTTTGCAAACTTTGCAAAATGGTTCAATTAGGTGTTTTCATGGTAACACCCTTCATAAAAGTTGTTTATCTAACCACAAAGACTTATTTTATTCCATGAAAACTCAAAAAACCTCATAAATCTTTTCATGACAACTCCCTAGAACTTTTACCATTTTGCAAAATAGTCCCTTCAATAGAAAGCCCATGCAATAGGGACTCTAAAAGTACAAAAATTATCAAGAAAATCACTTACTTGTGTGGGTAATGAGTTGCTGAAATTTAAAGCTTCAAAAACCTTCCTCTTTGCTGTAAATTTTGGTGGAAAAATGGAAAAGATGAAGTGTGATATCATCTTTTCTTTATTATAGTAAAAAAGTCCACCTAAATTTACCTAAACCAAAAAATTGTCTCCTATGCTACTAATGCCGGCCACCCTTTTTTTAAAGGTTTAATTGCTCTTTAAAGACCCCCAATTTAGGTTCTCTAGCTATTTGACGCCTTTAGCTATCAATTCGGGACTTTTGCACTTTATGCGATTTAGTCATTTTTTCGCAATTGGACTCACAATCGCTAAAATTAATTCACCAAAATTTTCATGTATCTATATAATCATGCTAGGACACCAAAAATATTAATAAAACAATTTTCTTAGCCTCAGATTCATGGTCCCGAAACCACTGTTTCAACTAGGCCTTATTTTAAGATGTTACAAGCTACATATGAGTGTGTAGAACTTATGTTTATCAATGCAAGATAAGGCACATCAAATATTAAACATGTACCTGTAATAATGTTTAGAGTATCTCTGTCCTCACAGTGACAAGCTGCGTAAACCAAAGTAGGCTGCCTCGCCTCAGTCAGTCCCTTACCTCTCCCCGGTGCTCTCTGTCCTTGGCCCATGCCGTTACCACATTTGGCTTGACCTTGGCCCCTAGGTGGCTGCGCAGTATCAATACCCGTAGCTTGCATCTGATCGGTCCTCAATGGACAATCCCGAACACAGTGCTCAGTCAACCCACACCTCAAACACACCCCAGTAGTCCTCTAACACTCGCTCGGATGACGTTTACCATAGTGCCCACAAAACGCACCCCAGTAGGTGGAACAGGAGGCCCAACTCTTAATGGCCCATCAGATTTGGCCTTTTTTTAAGGCCTCATCCCAGAATTTGAGGGCTCCAAATCTCTTTTACTTTTCCCTCTATCTCTATTTTGGCGCTCAGTATACTTTACCTCTTTAGCGATCTTCGCCTTCTCAACTAGGGCAGAGAAATCACGCTCTCTTTGCGGAGCTATCAGAACTTGCAAACTATCTAGGAGACTATTCTCAAACCAGACACAGTGCTCATACTCGGTCGCCACCATGCCTCAAACATAACGGCTCAACCTTAGGAACTTGACCTCATACTCGGCCATAGAACGCTCTCCCTGAGTGAGATTAAGGAACTCCCGGCTCCTAGGGTTGACATAACTAGCCCCCACATATTTACCCTGGAAGGCCGTTTTAAATAGATTCCACGTCAGCCGTTCGGGCTGAGTGCCCTCTTTAACGGTCAAACACCATTGTTACGCCTTATCATGAAGTAGAGATACAACTCCCTTAAGCTTCTGCTCGACAATGAAATCCAGGTCGTCCATAATTCTCTCTATGGCCTCCATCCAATACTAAGCCACGTTAGGGGCGACTCCCGTGACACCCTTGAATAACTTACCCCCATTGGATCAGAGTCGTTCCGTAACCAAATCGCGGCCTCCAGATCTAGTGTTGGGCCCAGCGACCCTATCCAAAATCGATAGCATAGCTTGAGACAGTACGTTGTCCCCAGCCGTACGATCATGAGACCCTGACCCAGTCTTTGTAACAGGTGATACCGTCTCTCACTAGTGTCTAGATTCAGTATATTATCCATGGAAGAGGGCTCAGGTAGAGCCCCTCTACGACCTCTACCTCGGCCTCTAGTACCACACCCGCGGATACCTCGTGCGCTCATTGTGTAATCAAATTTATCAGTATTACAAATTTTATGGATTAGTTACAATTTTAATAGTTATTAATGAATGTTTTATGCCAATCAGTATCAGAAGTTCAGAGCTTGTTTTTGTAAGTCGCAGTCTTACTACAGTTTTCAGTACGGTTTACTACCTATAGTAGTTTCAGAATATACTATCTACGGTATTGCTAAATAAATAGCACAAATTTCAGAAAACTTACAGGATCGACGCCAAAGACTTGGTGTACCACATACTTATTCCAAAAATATTTCAAATTTATTTATAAATCATTTCTTTAAAACTCAAAACCACAGCTGAGTTTTACAACCTGACTCTGATACTACTAAATGTAACACCCCAAACCCAACCTAGACGTTATGGCCGAATTTGATATTGTCACATAGAGTGGATATTAAAAACAAAATTGTCGAGTTAAATCGTCTTTTTGATTAAAAACCCCTTAACCAGTTTAAAAATCCAATAAAATCCAACGGTACATAAAGTCCTAAATTACATCAAAACAACCCAGAAAATAATTAAGTAATAAATATCGGAATTGAGTTCAAAACAGTTTAAATATAAGTTTCCACCATCGAGTCCTCCGTTGTGCTGATCTATCAAGGCTGGGGATTTCTTGTACAGATTAAACAAAAAGGGTGAGTTTTCGTAAACTCAGTGTGTGATCCCCACAAAAACATGCATAAACAACCACATCAGAGTACAGTCAAATACAGATTGGCCCTAAGCCCATTACAGATTCAGTTTGGGCCTTAGCCCACTCAGATATAGAATCAGAAATATACTAGGGCCTTATCCAAATCACATACAGTATACAAACAGAATATCAGAATCCTACCTACCAGCCTCTACACACCATATCCGTCCAACCCTACATACTATGTGGAGATAAAATCGACCCATCTATCCCTACACACCATGCTGTACCGAAATGCGGCACATAATCTGAT
Source organism: Gossypium arboreum (assembly GCF_025698485.1). Taxonomy (NCBI): domain Eukaryota; kingdom Viridiplantae; phylum Streptophyta; class Magnoliopsida; order Malvales; family Malvaceae; genus Gossypium; species Gossypium arboreum. The sequence goes on from NC_069077.1 coordinate 135,400,131, forward strand.
AATTTATTTGTTTACATTTTATGTGTTCTTTATTTTTTGGGTTTCGGGGTTTAGTTTTTATCTCCATCTTTTGTACTCTTTGTTCTTTTGCTATTATAGTAAAATTATCTTTGCCCATGGTTTTTTATCCTCTTTAGAGGAATTTTTCCACGTTAAATTTGTGTTTTCAATTTCTCAATTTCTTCCGCTATTTTTTACTTGTTCATTGCTTAATCAGGTCGATCCCCAACAAGTGGTATCAAAGCTAGTTCAATTTTCGTAGATCAACCATTCAGAGATGACAACAACAATGTTTGACATTGAGAAGTTTGATGGTGTCACAAATTTCAATCTATGACAAGTTCGAATGATGCCAATTCTAGTTTAGATTGGCCTGAAAAAGGTCATTACCGGGAAAAGGCTTGAGAATCTAGATCAGATAGAATGGGAAGAACTTGATGAAAATGCTCTATCTGTAATCTAGTTATGCCTCACGAATAAAGTATTACAGAATGTGTTGATGGAGAAAACTTCATTTGCCTTGTAGAGAATGTTAGAAACTCTTTATGTGACTAAGTTTCTGGCTAACTGTTTAGTGTTGAAACAACATCTATTTACATTCCGCATGAATGAAAGTGAGCTTCTTAGAGATCACATTAGTTAATTTATTACTCTTTTGAATAATTTAAAAAACACTAAGGTTCAGATTGATGATGAAGATCAGGTTATGTTATTATTGTGCTCTTTACCCCCTTCATACAAGTCTTGTAGGGAGACCCTAATTTATGGTAGAGAAACTCTTATTCGAGGGTGCGAAAGGTCATTTTTTGGGTAGAGACAAACTCGATAATGAGTTTGGTTTAGATAGCAAGACAGATATGTAACCTTCCATTTTGGTAGCATCAAAGAAGCGAGACAAAAGGTGTTGCTATTGTAAGAAGTTAGGTCACGTCAAAACAGATTGTTATATATTGCGAAATAAAAGGGCTGCCGAGAGTAATGAGGAAGATGTAACTGGTGCTAATTTGGCTGATGAAAGTGGTGATGATTTCTTGTTAGTGTTAACGAGTGATAGCTTTAAGCGTATGTCTGAGTTGATCCTAGATTCGGGATGTTTTTTCTACATTTTTCCCAACAGAGAATGGTTCTTCACATACAACTCTGTTGAAGGTAGAGTTGTGTGCATGAGAAATGATTCATTCAGTAAGGTAATCGTAATTGGTACTGTTAAAATTAGTATGCACGATAGGATGATTAAGAAACTCTTAGATGCTAGGTATGTACTTGATTTACAAAAGAATCTCATCTCATTGAGTATTTTAGACTCGAAAGGTTACAGAATCAACATCAAGTCGAACGTCATTAAGGTGTCTCTTGGGGCTCTCGTGTTGTTAAAAGGTAAAATAATTGACAGTCTTTATATTCTGGAAGGTTCTATAGTGATCAGTGAAACCGGATGTCCCTCTTCCGTTATGAAGTTGAAGTCAACTTATTTGGAGTGTAGGCAACTTGGTCATAGGAGGGAAAATGTATGATCGTTTTGTTGAATAGAGGTTCTCTTTTAGATGCAGATTTTGAAAAGTTAGGGCATTATGTTTGTGAAAATTAGACTCGATTTAATTTTGATTTGGTAGTGGACAAGTCGAAGGCTAGAAGTTTTCCAGTTTCTAAGCATAGATTTGACTCAGTTAATTCCCTACATAGTTCAGGATAGGCCTGTGGTAGGCTTTAGCAAAGATGACGTTGTGAAAATACGAGTCAAGGTGGAGATTTGTTGAGTATGACTCATATTTCAGTCAAATTTGAGAGATAATCTCCCAATTAAACTCTATTTATTTGTTTCAATCGAACTCTGATTAGCCTAGATTATTTTATTATTATTTGACCTACGAATTTAGCTTATAAATAGGCTCTTTTACAACATTGGAAAATACACCTATTAAAGATTAGAACTCATAACACTTTTGGAGAATTTTATGTTTATATTTTGTAGGTTCTTTATTTTTAGGGTTTCGGGGTTTAGTTTTTATCTCCATCTTTTGTACTATTCGTTCTTTTTCCATTATAGTAAAATTATCCTTGCCCATGGTTTTTTTATTCTCTTTGGAGGGGTTTTTCCACGTTAAATTTGTATGTTCAATTTCTCAAATTCTTCCACTATTTTTTACTTGTTTGTTGCTTAATTGGGTCAATCATTAACGCATGAAAAATGAAACATATATTGAATTTAACATTATACTACTAGAACAATACAAATTATAAAGCAATATTAAATGTTTTAAATGAAAATGCATAGCATTATATACTGTTTTCTCATACTAGACTGGCAATTATTACATCACAGAGGTATTGCATTCTAGCTCTAAAAACTTAAAGTAGATAACTCAATCAAACTTTTAAAAAATTTACATATAGATGTAAACCACCAAAGCACAAGGCTATTCGCTTCTTTTGAAGATGGAAAATCACAGAAGATTGTCCTCAATAAAGTACTGGCAGGTCTTGATGCAGTGTTCAACAAAAGAAAACCACGCTTGTCGCCAATAAGGATTTATATATAGGATGAGAACAATAACCAGCAACAGAATTACATAAGAAACAAAAAAGGTCACCCAAAAAACGTACTTGTCTATTACACCATTTTCTTCTTCTTCGTTTGAGGTATTTGGTGCTGTAATCGAAGGTGAATCAATGTCGATGCAATTTTCATGCAAGGGAGGCCCACAGAGAAAATGATTCCCCACATAACTACTTTCATCGAAAGTTCCAAATTGAGCTTTTGGAGACGGAATACTCCCTAACAAGTTGTTGTATGACACATTGAAAACCGCTAAGTTGTACAACTCCACCAATTGAATAGGGATTCTTCCAATTAGGTTGTTGTGAGAAAGGTCCAGACTCTCAATTTGCTTGAGCTTTGAGAACGTTGACGGTATATGTCCAGTCAAATTGTTGTGCGACAAGTTTAGTGATCGAATTTCACTCAAATTTCCAATCTCTGTGGGGATTTCACCTGTTAATCTATTACATGATAAATCAATTCCAGACATTAACTCAAGATTGTTTCTCTTGTAGGTGTAAGAGTTTCTCTTTGTTGTATAATCCACCTTTTCTTCTAGTTGTTCATGAATAGAGGTATGTAGATTGAATGGTTCTTCAACTCTAAAATTGAACAATTCAAATTCAGTAATTCCAAAGTAATTAGCTTCCCTCAATATTTCTCCAAAATCCACAATTCCTATTAAACCTAATACTTCTGTAGAATCCAATGTCAAAGATTTTTCACCATTTGGCTCAAGAGTTAAGTGACTCAAACAAGAATGTATTGGACCAGAAAGCTTGTTTTGAGAAAGATCAATGATACTTAACGAATACAATTTACATATGTCAATGGGAATTTCTCCGACAAAATAATTGGCTTTTAGAAGGAGAACACTCAAAGCCGAAAGAGTTCCAATCTTGTATGGAATTTCACCAGTCAACTGGTTTTCACTAAGATCTAAAGTAACCAGGGAAGAGCTATTAAAGAATGCATTCCTCAAAGTACCACTTAATCTATTTCTGCTCAAATGGAGATGTTTGATAGATTGTGCATGGAAGCAAGATGGTATTGGCCCAAAAAAATTATTTTTTGAAAGGTCCAAAGTTTCAAGGGAATCCAAATAGCACAATTCCATCGGAATGAGACCCTTGAGCTGGTTGTTGGATACTACCAATGTATGTAAATTTGACACATTCCATATCCATTTTGGTAGTTCTCCAGACAAATTGTTGTTACTTAAATCTATATCACTAAGGGAATAATAAGGGAAAGTGGAGATATCAATGCTAGGTATATTTCCATCAAATTTATTGCCATCTAAATATAAAAATTTTAATGAAGGTGAACAAAAGATCGTTGGGGTTATCTTTCCACTTAGATGATTATTTGATAGCCTAAGAAACATCAATGAGTCACTTTGAGCTGACATTTTTGGTATTCCTCCATATAGCTGATTTTGTGACATATCTATCATCAACATAGTGTTCAAACTAACCAAACAGGGAGGAATATTACCTTGAAGGAAATTGCTTGATAGGTTTAACCTAGCTAGTTGTGGAAAGATTGAACAAATGTTTGCTGGAATTGGACCTTGTATTTTGTTGTCAGATATATCAACAATGGACATGTTTGGATTCGGATGAGATGGGATATTGAAATGGCCCATAAAAGAGTTACCCTCTATTAAAAATGCTCCCATTCTTGTATTGTTCTCTAACAACCAAAAAGGATTCCCTCCAAAATTATTATCTGAAAGATCAATAAAACTCAAGTCATTTTGGTAATAGAGGAATTTTGGAATTTCAATGTGGAGTTCCTTTGTTGCACAATTCCACAAACGGAAGACTTTTAGTTGGAACTTTGGGACCCATGTTTGAATGGTAGGTTCTTTGACTAACTTGTTTTGATCGCTAAAGAGGAATTTGAGGTGTGAGTGGTTGGCAAATGATATGAAAATTGATGGAACTTCGAATAGGTTTTGTGAAAGAGAAATGAATCTAAGCAAAGTGAGATTGGCTAAAGTAGTGGAGGCACCTTTCCCGGTGAATTGATTATTAGAAATATCCAAATAATCAAGAGATGACAAGTTAGCCAAACATGGAGGGAGTGTTCCCTTAAGTGCATTTTCACTAAGATCCAACACCTCAAGCTTCCATAAATCGCACCACCCTTTAAAACAAAATTGTGCAAGTTATTCCAGTTATCTAAGAGGATAAGAAATAATTAATCAAGAGATTGCCTAAATAATTATGTCATAATTATTAATTTACCTTGGGTAGATAATGTCCCAGACAACCCACAACCACGCAAAGATAAAATTTTAAGAGAAGCCAATACACCAATGCCTTGAAGAATGTTGTTGTTGATATATGAACCATCCAACACCAATTCCTCTATTTTGCTCGACATATGCAATTGATCTTTACAAATTTATAAGAGTTATTTAGATGATTGATGTTAAGTAAATAATATTTTTAAAACTATATATTCACGCACATATATGTTATACCTTGAGTAGATATGGTGTCATTGAAGTGATTGTCTATCAAATATAAGGTATTAACAGATGAGAATGTCTCCAAAAGCTGCATTAGAGAAACAGTCCCATTGATGAACACATTGTTTAATGTAGCAACCTTTAGCTTCTCCAAACTTTCATTTTCTGAGAGTCAAATTAGTGGTTGGCATCAATTCACTAGATATCTAAAGACAAATAATTAGTAAGATTTTCTTTAGTTGATATATACCTTTATTCTTCGTGGGCACAAATTCCTTCACCTTATTATTGCTCATGTCTAGCTCTTCTAAGTTGCTCAAAGCATTTAGGTCTGTGAAGATTGACAAATAGAATTTAATTAAATCACACAAAGTAAATGTAATAACTCAACAAGTAATTTGTTTCATTTAATAATTTCACCTTTAATATTTATTGATCCTTTAAGTTGATTATTCCTTATATTCAATGACTTTAGATTAGAAAATCCACTAAGCTGTGCCAATAAACTGTTTGTGAAGGAGTTGGAATCCAAATAAAGCTCTTCTAAATTGGTCAAATTAATGGGCCTCTCACCATCTACAAAGCATTTAGATAAACAAATTTATTACTAATGGAATATTAAATGAGATATTGGTATGTATATATATAAGAATATGATAAAGTAAAATCAACACATACCATGGAGAGATTGGAGGCTCTCAATTTTATTGTCACTCAAATCCAACGTCTTTAGCCTTGTCAGATTATTCAATACTATCCAAATCAATCCAATGCATTTTTTGTCAGTCGAATAAAGTAATCATCACAAAAATTTAGTTATATTCAACTTTCATATAACAACTCCATTAAATCATCAAAATATTGGATGTTATAGATAAGTGATTGTGATATATTTATAACAATATTTAATATTTAGATCATATTTGAATTTTAAAATTTTAAATTAAAAATTATAATATATTAATAAAAATATTAATTAACGAGATTGATTGTATCTTTAACAAAATTTATTAATGTAATTCCATTTATTAAAAAATATTTTCTTTTAATAAAATATGATTAATATATCTTATATTAAATTATTAAAATAATATATTAACTAAAATTTATTATTTATTATTTCACTTAGAAATAGAATTAGTTGTGCTAAAATTTGAGATTATTATAAAGAAATGGTACTGTATAATTTATAGATGTTACTATTAGAAATAATTAATTCCACATCTACAAAGCTGGTCATATATATTAACTAGTTTCTTTCTCGTGTGATGCTTAGGTTGATTGTATGTATTGATTAAAATACAACTTTTTAATTTAATACTAAAAATGTTAAAAGAATTGATAACAAAAAAATAATTGAAATTGAAATACTATTATTTTGGTACATATATTTTACTTTATATATTAAATAGACAATTTTTTAAATTTTTTTAATATATTAATATACTTTTAAAAGAGATAATATATTAATTTTAATATATAAAAATTATCATTATAATTTAAATGATTTAAGAGATAATATATAAAATTTATACATTTTTAAAATTAAAATATTTTTCTCAATGGCTCTAAGTTGCTCAATGCATCTAATAATTATGTGAAGATTGATAAATAAAATTTAAAATTAAATCACATAGAATGAATGCAATAACTCAACAAGTAATTTGTTTCGTTTAAAAGAAGATTAAATAATTAAGTAATTCTACCTTTAATATTTATTGATCCTTTAAGCTGGTTACCGTATATACTCAATGACTTTAGATTGGAAAATCCACTAAGTTGTGACAATAAGCTGTTTGTGAAGGAGTTGGAATCCAAATAAAGCTCTTCTAAATTGGTCAAATTGAGTGGCCTCTCACCATCTACAAAACGTTTAGATATGCAAATTTATTACTAATGGAATATTAAATGAGATATTGGTATGTATATGTAAGAATATGATAAAGTAAAACATATCAACACATACCATGAGAAGATTGGAGGCTCTCAATTTTATTGCCACTCAAATCCAACTGCTTTAGCTTTGTCAGATTATTCAATACTATTCAAATTAATCAAATATCTCTTTTGTTAGTCAAACAAAGTCATATCACAAAAAATCAATAATTTTGGTTCATGAAATTCAACTACTTTCCTCGATAAAAAATGTCATCAAATACATTTTAGAGATAATAACTTATTTGACTCTTTGACTTTATAAAAAAAAAAGTTATTTTAGATTTCCATTTAATTTTCCGCTTTTGCGTGCACGTGGATTGTTATGTAGATAACACATCAACATTTAATTAAAATTTTAAATTTAAAATTTCAAAAATATAAAAACTATTTTAAAAATAAAAAATATTAAAACTTAGAATAAAATTAAAAATACTTAAATTTTTAAAATGAATTAAATATTGATGTGTCATCTATGTGGCAATCCACATGTATGCCACATTAGCAAAATTAACAAATGCCTAACTTTTTCATCTATTTTAGGGTGATTTGACAAAAAATACAAATTTAAATATTAAAAGTGACGAAAAATTAAATTGAGGGCTAAAATAATTTTTTTATACATTCATTTTACTACCTAAAAGTTAAATCCCACATGAACCAATACATTTTGGATATAATTTTTTAACAGTTAAAAAAGGTGATGAAATTGTAATTTACATATAGCTTATTATTTTATTTTATGAAATTTTACACACCTCTAATACTTATTGACCCTTCCAATTGATTTCTTCGTATACTCAAGGACTTTAAACTTGATAACCCCTTCAGATATGTTAGATCATTGTTCTTCAAAAGATTACCAGACAAATCAAGCACTTCTAAATTCATCATCGGTTGCACTTTCTCACCTGTAAAAAAATTATGTCATACAATTCAAAGGACAATTTATTTGGGTTAACCTTTTGAGGGTTTAGTTGATTGTATAAAGAATATCAAATTTAAATATATCTTGAAAGTGCTCAAGGCTTTCGGTTCTATTTTGACTTAAATCTAACGTTTTCAAGTTTGTCAAACTCTTCAACTCTATTCAAAAGCAACGAAATATATCAACACATATGAAGGCCTTTATAAATATACCTTTATAAGTCTAATGCCTTAAAACTTAATTGAATGCATATAAAATATCAAATTCAGATATACCTTCAAAGTGGTGGAGGCTTACGATCCTATTGTAGCTTAAATCTAATGTCTTCAACTTTGTCAAACTCTTCAATTCTATCCAAGAGCAATGAAATATATCAACACATATGAAGGCCTTTATAAATATACCTTTATAAGTCTAACGCCTTAAAACATAATTAAATGTATATAGAATATCAAATTCAGATATACCTTCAAAGTGGTAGAGGCTTACGATCATATTGTTGCTTATATCTAATGTCTTCAAGTTTGTCAAACTCTTCAATCCTATCAAAAAGAAATGGAATATATCAACACATATGGAGGCTTATTCACATTAAAAAAAGGAATGTAGGATATTTAATTTTAAAAGAAGAATATATTTCCAACTTTTAATATACAGCATGTAAGAGAAAATTAATAATCATGAGTGTCTTAATTTAGAAAAATAAAATAAACGAATTAATTATAAAACGTTAAATAAAATTTCAGGAATTAATTGGTGATTGAAAAGATGAAAAGTAACGAACTTTGGTTATCCACTTATTTCCACTCAAATCAAGACTTCTCAATTTCTCAAATGGAAGAAAAAAAGAGATATTGAGATACCCATATGAAAAAAAAGACGGAGACCTATTACTCGTTCACTAGTGATGTTGCACTCTAACTCTTTCCCATTCACCCAACCCTTCAAATAGCGAAGGTTACGAATTATGAGTTTGGGTTCATGATTTAAAGATTTAGAGTTACGGGTTTTAAGTTTAGGGTTTAGAGTAAAAAATCATTAAAATTTGTGTTAATGGCATGAAAAAAATTGTTGAAGTGAGAAAAGTCCATAAAATAATTTCTCTATAGATAAGTGTATAATAATAATTTCAAATATTTAAAATTTAATGGTGACAAAATTTTATTGGTGCCTAAAACCTTAATTTTAGGATAATATGTAAGTTATTCCCATTAGTTATATAAAAATCTGTAATCTTTAAATATTAGAGAAGTAATTGAGAGTTTTATAATAAGTACATATATGCTTTTAACTTGTTTAAATGTATGCAAATAAGGAAACAATTTGTTTATTTCAACCTGTTGTCTGTTAATCAAAAGAAATTTAATAAGCGTATTATGAAATAAATTAATAGAGAGAGTAGCAATCAATTGTAAGTTGGTATGATCGAACCCTATTCACTTTCATTTCCTTTTTTTTTTTTTTGCATAAACTTACAATTAATTGCTGGATATAGATAGAAATTGAGAGATGGAAGCTTACTTGATAACACACTATCATTGAAGTTATTGCCGGATAAGTCAAGGATTTCCAAGTTGTTGAAAACAGATGATAAAGATACTGCATTATTGGTAATGAGTGTCTTAGTTTAGAACAATAAAAGAAACAAATTAATTATTAAACGTTAAATTAAATTTCAAGGATTAATAGGTAATCAGAGAGAGAGAAAAGCAACTAACCTTGGTTATCTACAAGATCTGCAATATTATTTTCACTCAAATTAAGGCTCTTCAATTCCTCAAATGGAAGAAATAAAGAGACATTGAGATACTCAGATAGATCTGATCTCCATCCACGGTTATCCCAATAACGTGTGAAATAAAGATCAAGGCCTATTACTCGTTTACTTGTGATGTTGCACTCAACTCTTTCCCATTGGCAACAATTCGAACCCTTCACATCCCGCCCAGTTTTCCAATTTGTAAGGGCGATTGAAGAAGGATTTGAGTTGGAAGAGAGCAATTCTCTCCTGCTCCAAGCACCCCTCAGTCTGTCGCCACCCTTGTATGATGAACAGAAGTGTAGTGAATAATACCCACAACGATTTAGCCTCCATCTTCTCTAAATCAACAAACCACTCACTTGATACCTTTGTGCATTTGAATCAACCAAAGCCTTGGAATTTATACACAACTTGAAATCCTCTATTACTCCAAAAGTTGGGCCCCACTGCATTGATTTTTCTCCCTAATTATGGTAACCACATAATTATTGTATAGGAATATATCTTTGTGGAGTTGTATTTTAGGAATAAATTATATTAGAATTATCTTAAAAGTATTATTTTTAGGCATAAATAAAATAGTGTCACATCATTAAATTTTAAAGATAACAAAATATTATTATACACTCATCTATATCTAATATCTTATAAAACTTAATTTAACTTTAATTAAATTACTTAAAATAAATAATTTTTAAATTATAAACAATCATTTTTCTTCTTTTATAAATTTTAATCATTTTGCTTTTTTCCATAAGTTAATATATATTTTTATTTTTGCAACCAATTTTTTTTAAAAAATAGTAATTTTTGTGTAATTTTTCCATATTATTGACACATAATTTTGGTAATTATTTTAACATGAACTTCGAACCTTGAACCCAAGCCCTGAACCTTAAACTTTGAACCCTGAACCCTAAGGTTCAAGGTTTCGATTCAAGATTTAAGGTTCAAGATTCGGGTTCGGGTTTTGAGTTTGGGGTTCAAGTAGGTTCAAGGTTTAAGGGTTTAAAGTTTTGGATTTGAGGTTCAAGGTTTCGGTTTAAAGGTTTAGGGTTAAGGGTTAAGAGTGTGGATTAAAGTTTAGGTTTAGTGTTCAAGGGTTCGGGGTTACAAGTTCAATGTTCAAGTTTAGGATTTTGGGTTTAAGGCTTTGGATTCAAGGTTTGAGATTCTAGATTTAATGTTCATAGTTTTGGGTTTGGGGTTCAAGGTAAAAAAAATTACAAATATTATGTGTTAATCACATGGAAAAATTGTTGAAATGTTATTAAATAATTCGAAATGGGCCATGAATAATGTGGTGGGAAGGGTTCATAAAATAATTTTTCTATGGATGAGTGTATAATAATAATTTTATGTCTTTAAAATTTAATGATATGACAAAATTTTATTGGTGCCTAAAACTTTAATTTTAATATTATTCTAATGTAAATATTCCCTTGTATTTTTATTTATATGAGATTTATTAAAAAATTATAAAGTAAATGATTTATATAAGAAATATTGGTTTAATTTTTCTTAAAATTTGATTTTTAATTTATTCATTTGAAATAAATGAATTTATAATTTTCTCATTTAGGTAATTAGATATGATTTAATATTCATGTTCTGAAAAAATTATTTTAATTTTATTTTACGTACTTTTATTTCACTATTAATTATATAGAAATTTAAGAGATTTCTCAAAAATCATTTAAATATATTTTTACCTAAACAATATTTGGAGTAAAACTTCAAATGTAATTTAGGTAGATATATTTATTTATTTCGTTAGTTTCGCATTATCAATTTTCTAGTTAGTAAAAATAGAAGTTGGTTTCCTTTTATTGCTCAATTGAGGCATATTCGACACGTTGGTCCATGACATATTAACATTATTTTAATTAAAATGTAAACAAATAACTTTTGTGTAATTTGTATCTTTTACTTTATTCTCACATTCTCATTTATTTGTTAATCCAATAATATTGACAGTATCTCTACCTATCATCTTATTGGAAAAATGATTTTTACTCATAAAATCTTTTATTTTAATATTAAAGTAAATATATTTTGTATTCTAAGATCTTATCTTATTTTTTTGATGCAATAAAATTATATACACTTTAACATCAATATAAAATCTAAAAATAATCAAAAATTTCAAAAGAATAGTTAAGAATATCATGTATATAAGCACTCTTTAAGAAATTTTAAAATTTTATTTTTTAATAAGCTATTATCATAAAATTCACATCAACATAAATTGCGAATTAGTTTATATATTTTAAATAGCTTTACTTTGGGTAAAATATATTTACTTTAATATTAAAATAAAGGGATTTTATGAGTAAAATTATAAGTTAAGAGCTTATTTAACTACAAAAAATAGGTTAAGGGTTTGTTTAAATACAATATAGTGAGTTGAAGGGGAATACAAATAAAATAATAAATAAGGAGGGCTTACAAGGCAATTAGCTACGTTTAAGGTTTGGTGCCGCCACACTGTCTGTCAGGAGGCACCCTCTCACTTTTTTAGCAGCCACTCAAAAAGGAAAATTTGCATATCAAGTCCTTGAATACTTCAGATCATTACATTTTAGTCCAGTACCGCCAATTTAACAAGCGACACCAGTAAAACCATACCATTTTAGTAAATAATCTTATGAGCATACCATTTCAGTTATTAATTTCATTTTTTGTATTATTTAGATAAAAAACCCACTATCACACATAAAAAATGTGGAAGTTGGGCAGCAAAACTTGACAACAAAATTGGTGGCATTCCCACAAACCAAAAGCCTACAATATATATATTTCCACAACTTCAAAAAAAGGAATATTGTCAAGGATTCATTGCGAAAAACTAACCAATGCTCCATTCAAATATTGCCTTTATATTATATACAATATAAGACATTAATGAAGAAAAATGAGGTCACTCTATCGTTTGGTCTGCTATGTTTTTTTTTTTTTCGCTTAATCAAGGTGCAACAGCTTTTAAAGCTGTAGAAAAGCTAAACATACAACAGATACAAGAAGACCCAAACCCAAGAAACAGTAATCCAAACACAGACAAATTACAACAAGCAAACCCACAAAAACCCAAACAAATCCCATCTGTTAAACAATCCTCAAACCAGAATAAAACCTACACAAAACACCCTATTAAACCACTAAACAATTTACAAATACACCTACAAACACACAACAACATCACACCTAAAATCACCATCATGCCTTAAACATTCCCAGCCTTTTCAGATTAGCAACTGCCAGCGCAAATGCCATCTTATGGCTGTGCTTATCCGCTTTCGAAAAGGAAACATTTCCAATTCTAGACAACCTGATTTCAACTTCTTTAAAGAAAGAAAACAACAACCACGGTCTCAAACATTTGTTTTCTACCCAATTAAACGCCTTAATGGATCCAATTTGTTTTCTACCCAATTAAACACCTCAATGGATCCAACCTTGATGATTAAAGAGCATTTACCTTTCCACCCCATCGCTAAAAACACACTCAAACCCAAGCTAATTGCCCCCACCTCCACAACAAGGGAGTCTTTCGCTGCAAACGGACCAGAAAATAATGCCCTTGCCACCCCATCCGAATCTCTTAACACCCCTCCACACCCGACTTCATCCTCAATCTCCACACCACAAACATTAAATTTTACCCAACCAAGACTCGGAGGGCACCAAAACATACCATTCAATCCAAATTTTTTAATATCACTCCAGCTTTTATATGGACAGACCCACCAAATTTTCTCATCCACATTTAATTCTTCATGCACAGATTTGATCCACATCAAAGCCCTAATCGTTGAAAGAAAAACCAAGCTGGACATTGTAGGCCACTTTCTAACGAACACCAACTCATTCCTTGCTAATCACATTGACCAGCAAGTCGCTAACACCGGGATCATCCATAAAATTTTAACCACACTTGTATAAGAGAAATTATTACAAAATAAGAAAAAAAATTAGAGAATCCATCAATTGGCCTCCATTTCACCTCCCATCATTCAAAAATTTTTCTCCAAAAACCCACAATGAATTTGTAATGGAAGAAAATGTGCACCGCTGTCTCCGGTTCTCTATAGCACTAAGGGCAACCAATCCCCATTTGACTAATCTTCACACCTCTTCTAATAAGGAAATCTTTAGTAGGAAGACGATCAATTGAAACTAACCAAAGGAAACTTCTCACTCTAGGACGCACTTTTAACTTTCAGATTTTATCAAAAGCGAAACTTATGTCTACCACACCTTCACTGATCAATAATTCTATTAATTTCCTTATCGAAAACACCCCTTTGTTATCATGAATCCAGATTAATTGATCCTCCTCCTCAGGTAACAAAACCATACTACTAACAGCATCTTTTAAACGAATAACCATATTAATCTCCCTATCCAATAACGGATGAGAAAAGAAATCAGCCCAATTAACCTCCTTAAACCCATTTGACATCACAAAGTCTTTTACTATTCCTTTCTTATTCAAAACTAAATGAAACAGCCTTGGAAATCCCACTCTCAGAGGACTATCACCACATCAAATATCCTCCCAAAAAAATATCGAATTACCATTCCCTACCAACCAACGAAAAGACTCATTCTCCATCCATTTAGCCACTTTTGAATCTTTCTCATTCTCCATAATACCCCTCCAAACCATCAACATATCTTTCAAATTGCTTGTTCTAAAATGCCAATGTTGCACAGGGGAACCATACTTTGTAGCAATAATTTTTCTCCACAAAGCTTCTCTATCCACCGCGAATCTCCAGCACCATTTGGCCATGAGAGACTTATTTTTAGCCCTGATATTCACCACTCTCGCGCCTTCTTTATCCTTTGGCAAACAAATCTTTTCTATTTTACCTTCGCCATTTTCCTCCGACCACCTACACTTCTCCATAACAAATTTCGTCTAATTTTGTCTATCTTATTAATCACTGCAATAGGCGCTTGAAAAATTGACATAAGATAGATAGGAAGAGAGGATAACACAGCATTAATAAGCACAATTTTGCCTGCCCAAGAGAGAGACCTACTTTTCCAGCCCGATAATTTCCTCTTTACTCTTTCTGCAATACCATCCCAAGAAGAGATCTTCCTTAGATCAGCACCTAAAGGTATACCCAAAAAATTGAATGACAATTCCCCTATCTTGTATTTACAAACAACAACCATTCTAAACAAAAATTCCTCTTCTGTACCAAAACCAACTATGCAAGACTTCCGAAAATTTATACTTAATCCTAAAAAAATTTTAAAACAATGAAGAATGTAATTAGAATTCCTTACCACAACCTCATCCGCCCTCAAAAATAAAATGGTGTCATCCGCAAATTGAATATGTGAAATAGACTGCCCATGAATAACGTCTTTTATCCTCTCAATTACTCCTAACTCCTCTACTTCCACCAACATCAGATGTAGAACTTCCGTTACAAGAATGAATAAAAATAGAGATAAAGAATCTCCTTTCCAGAGACCTCTGAACATTTTGAACTCATTTGTAAATGCACTATTAATTAACACTGCAGCCCTCGCTGTTGGCACACACTCAACCGTCCATCCCGTTCATCTTTTGCCGAAACCCATCTTCAACAATATCAATTCCAAGAAATCCCACCTCACACAATCGTACACCTTAGCAAAATCCAACTTAGAAAAAAAATAACCCCCCGAACCATCCTTTTTCTTAACCGAATGTATCAACTCATTTGTGATTAAAATTTCATCGAAAATATGTCTACCTCGAATGAAGGCACATTGCGTATCACTGACCATATCCCTAATAACATCTCGTCGATAGAACCTTAGCAACAATTTTGTACAGCGAGCTCACCAAACAGATTGGTCTGAATTCAGAAATATCTTGCAGATTATCGTTCTTGGGAATTAACGCAATAAAATACGAGTTTATACTTTTCTCCAATTTTCCAGATTTAAAGAACTTCTCCATCATCTCAAACAAATTCTCTTGAACAACCTTCTAACATTTTCTAAAAAAGCATAAATTAAAGCCATCCGGACCCACAGGCTTCTCCAGGTTCGAAGCATTAACTTCTTTTAGCCTCTTAAATTTCAAAGCCAAATCCGTTCTCCATCTCCTCGAGGGACAACTAAAATGGTTTCTAAAAAAATTAAACATCTTCTCCTTCAACGCCTTAGGTTCGCAAAACCACGAATTACCAATTTTCATCCCATACATAATTTTCCTCTTTGCTTTAAAGTTTACCGCTCTATGAAAAATACAGTATTAGAGTCTCCATCTTTTAGCCATGTCATTCTCGATTTTTGCCTCCAAATCGACTCCTTAAATTCAATTATCTCCTCCATTTCAGGATTCAAGCTTTTCAACCCCTCCAATTCCACCTTAGATAGCTCTCGATTATCACTTATAGCATCTAAAAACTTAATTCTCTCTTCAATCTTATTAATTTTTTCTCCAAAATATTTCTATCCTCTCCATTTCATTTTCTGAGAGCCCTTTTAGCTTCCTCAATTTCCCCGATACCCTACCATTCATGCTTGCCATCTCGCCCCATTCTTTTCTAATTAGACACATGCACTCCTTTTTGTTAACCCACGCATAAAAAACTTAAAAGGTTTCGAGCCCAATCCACAGCCATAAGATAACAGAATCAGGATGTGATCCGAAACTGATCTATTTAACCATTGCTGTTGAATATCTTCAAAATTTTCATACCAATCTTCATCCACCAAGAATCTATCCAACCCATTTTTTTTATTTTCTGGGCCATATCATGTGAATTTTTTCCCCAACAATGACAATTAATCCACCAATTTGCATTTCTCAATGAAGCTCTCAAAATCCTTCGAACCTCTTAATAATCCCACACAACTACTTTTTTCGCTCTTATTCCTAATCGCATTAAAACTGCCACCCACAATCCAATGTTTTGTGAATTGTTTCCAAATCTCAATCATTTCCTCCCATAAAATTTTCTGATCCCTCAACATATTGGGTGCGTAAACATTGATCAAAACCCCTTCCCATCCTTTAGAACACCAATACCCCACAATGAAACAATTAACACAATAATCCTTTTTCAACAGAAAAAAAGATTTATCCCAAATGGTAATTAGCCCTCCCAAACAACCTACAACAGCTACAAATCTAAAATCAAAATTATTGTCACCCCAAATTCTTCTAACTAAATCCCCTGACACTTCCTTTAACTTTGTTTCCCGTAAGAAACATATATTCACCCTGTGTATTTTAACTAATCTATTTACCATGGCTACTTTAACATCTGAACTTAGTCCCCTAATATTCCACGATACAATTTTCATATCACCCAGTAAAAGGCCAATAATCACAAATCATCTAACTCAAAAAAAAAAACGCACCTGTTATTGTAAATGTAACTTTATTATGTTTTGCCTCTTTTGCTACCGGTCTTCAAGCCTCATAATGTCTTCAATAACATCTCTTTCGTCTCCCCTCACTCTAAGCCCTAATTTCTTTCCTATTTCCCAAGTCTGCTTAGCCTCCCTTAGAATTACCTTCCTCCTATTACTGATGTCCGAAGCAGACAATGAAAGATTCACAATTTTATCTTTGCTCCTTGACGTAACTCTGCTCTTTTCTTTTCTCCAGCTTCTATCCCTCCTTTGTTTTTCTTTGAAAGTCAACACCCTGTCCTGAATGTCTTGCATGGAGCTGATTCTTTTATTAAATTGTTTCTTATTCCTCCTGTTTCTGATTGTGTTTAAGAATTCCTCTTCAATCTCCTAGCATAAGCCTCGACCCTCTGTTTTTGGAATTTTATAATTAATTGGGGAAATCTTATCTGCTACCTGAGTATTACCCTTTCTCAAATGCTGCCCTTCAATTCTAAATGAGCCCATCCCTTCTTCAATATCCAACGGACCATCATGACCCCCACTTGGGCTCAAAACCAAGGCTAGACCCATATTAACAACATCCTCACTCACCCGATCAATTCCACTATTAAGTCTACTGGCTCCAAAATCATCTTTTGCTAAAATTCCCACGCTAACAGCATCATAATCACCTTCATTTAATTCCCCCAACATCTTCTGACAATCTTTTCCTACACTTTCATTTTCAATGACTTTTTCCTTAGTTATGTCCATCGAGTCATTTCAGTTACCATCCGACAATTTCTCTGATTCCAGACCAATCACCTATTCCTATTGTGACACACTTTCATCAGCCACCACTTGATGACTTTCCTTCTTCAAAAAATTATTAATAGATTCCTCTGACCATCATTTCTTCCTAACACTGAACGGGAATCTGACATCTTCCACCTCCAATAATACTATCTCATCTAGCTTTTGTACTTCTGTGATTGAAATCAGCATATCAGTCTTCTCAAAGTTGTTTGCTCTTGACAAATTTTCACCCATCGACACCAGAGTGCCCCACTTTCCAGCAATCCTTTTGAACGTTTCGTAATTCCAGCAATGCATGGGTACCCCAGATATTTCAATCCATGTAACCTTCTCAGAGAACACCGTCTTTTCTGACCAAGGTTCAATGTTAATGAATAACTCCTTCAAATACGACCAATCTCTTTGTTTCAATATATCAAAAAGTTCTTCATCCAGAATCTCAATAAGAAAATAATTTCCTTGAATTCTCTTCACACATATGTCACCAAGACCCATCCTCACAACTCTATCAGCTAAACTTTTCGATTCACAGAAAGAAGCCACTTCCCTCACTAGACATTTCTATAATTTCCACAGTTGCTCATCCTCAACGTGACCTTGTACAAATTTTGCTATATTCATTTCCCTTACACTCGAACCATCACCTGATCTTCTTTCGATCGTATTCGATTTCCTAACTACTTCCAACTTCTCTTCTGCTTCCTTCTTCTTTAACTCATCTTCCACTCTTTTCTGATTTGTTTCTTTGATAGACAATGGTTTTCATTGTTTGATTACCCTTCTCCATATTGTCCTCCTACCTTTAAACCTTGCTACCTTTACCTATATTCTGCTCCCAAGAATCATAAAGCCATTTAATCTTGATATCGCCCTTTGAGCATCCGAGAAATTAGAGAATCTCATGAACCAAGTGGCAGCTTGTCTGTAAATGTTTTTATCTAAAAATACCAGTGGTTTACCCATAAATTTTACAAACCTAGTGGCAGCTTTTATCTGCAATTACGTCGCGTATCCAGAACAAGTGGCAGTTTTGTTGCAAATCAACGATGGTTTATCCGCAACCTAGAGTGATATTTTCAGACAAATTGAAATTACATTGTCATTCATTAGCATGTGCATATAAAATTGTGATTTTGAAATAGTAAAGTGATGATATGAAAAACTGTTAATCTGAAATGCTTTATGATTGTGATTATTCTCAGAATTGCTAACCCATGTGCTTTGCCTACAATTTTGTTCCAGTTTTCTTATGACTGGACTCATACTAAACTTCATAGCTCACTCCCTTTTAATTTACATATTTACAGATAATCCACCAAGTTAGGAAGCAGAATCGGGAAATTGGAGGGCTAGTCTCGGATTGAAGATATATAAATATTTTTTTTACATAATATTATTTATAGTTCCTATTTTTTGAGAACTTTAACATCTTATTCAAACTGTGGCACAAGAGTTAGTTTTGAGTTTATTTAGGGCATGCATGGTATTTTTAGGCTATTAAAACTTGAGTTTTTATTTTATTTTATAATGCATGAAACATGATTTTCATTAAAACTACGTTAGTATCACTTTTCTGCTACATTGTTGAAAAATGAATTTTTAAACGAGTAGCTAATTTATAAATCAATCAGTTTTGGATTAACTGTATTATTTCGTAAGAAGGGAAGTCAAACGCTAAGTTCTTTTGAAAATAGACAAAGCTTCCTCTAAAGATAAACAAATGTTTTAAAACGACTATTTTATAAACTCTGCTAATTTATTGAGTCATTTCAGTAGCCAATATAATCTTTCGAATTCGAATCTAACGTTTAGGCGGGTTGGTAGCTTACAATTCTCATTACCTTTGCCTTTTGCATTGCAATTTTAGTATGATGTTCTCCGTCAACATCGGTAGCTATTTTATAAAGGAGTTACTTTTATCCATAATTTTTTGTAATACTGAAGGAAAATTGTTTGAAACCAATTAAATACATGTATCTTATAAAAACATGAGTCATATTTCCGCAACTTCAAACAAAGGAATGTTGTGGAGGATTCACTGTGAAAAACTAACCAATGCTTCATTCAGATATTGCCTTTATATCATATGCAATATATGACAATGAAAAATAATTGTTACAAAAAAAACTTCTAAGCAACATTCGTATATACGACGATAATTTCAATAAAAGCAATTAAATTATTCAATGAAATATACTTCTATGAGAATAAAAAACATTTTATTGTTTAATTAAATTTTACCAAATCCAAATGAATCATATTTTTACTTTATTAATAATTAATGAAACAAAATATTTTTGTTTTTCACATGTATTTTATTATATACAATGTCTTTCTCACCTAACTACACTTCAAGTGTTGTGCAGGTTCGAGTCGCACTAAGCACATTGGTTATTCAATTTTACCTTGTTATTGTAATTCACCAAAAAAATTATATAATTTTTTTACCATCACACACATTTTTTTTTGCTCTAACAATGTTGATATCTTAATAAGTAATAACTACTATATAATAGCTTTTATAGTAAAAAAAGAAAATCAAAAGTATTAATGAAAAACAAAGAGTAACCTAAACATTCAATAGAATTAAAGTTACAATATTAAATAGAAAAACTGAAATTTTAATGGGGTTTTAATGAGAATAATAAAAAATTATTTAATGTTGGTATTAAATCAAAAAAATGAAATAACTAACTTATTGCAGCAAGTAATTCCAATCATAAACCAACTTGATTCAAAATTGAAAAGCATTTGTAGAAAATTTCTTGTGGGAAATTCAATGGCATTTGTAGCAATAGTGACAAGAAAACAATTGTCCTCTAGCTTCGTTTTCAATGTAGAAAATTCAATCACCCCAGAACACTCAACACAAGTGACCATTATGGAGATATCTCTTAACTTTTGGCGTCAAGCTTCCATCCTCTTGCTATACCCTTTCTACAAGTTTATTGACTCCTTCAAATTATTGCTCTATCAGCATTTGATGATCCTGACTCTTTTAAGCAAAGTTTTTAAAATATCCTTCATTCGATAATCTACAGATCTCTTTAATAACTAAAGATATTGTCCTTCAGTGGGAGTTTTCTATTTTTAAATGATTTTTTATTATTTAGTTGATACATATACCTTTATTTTTATGGTCATAAATTTCTTCTTCTAATAATTATGTGAAAGATTGATAAATAAAATTTAAAATTAAAATTACAGAATAAATAGAATAACTCAACAAGTAGCTTGTTCCATTTAAAGGAAGATTAAATATATTAATTTTAATATATAAAATTATCATTATAATTTAAATGGATAAATCTCAAAACTATACATGAATTATGGTTTAATGTACAATTGTATATATGAACTTTGATTTTATATAATTTTATACATGAAATTTTATTTTGATCAAATTCTTGTAAATTATTAAATCAAATTAAAGTTTATGTATACAATTTCATATTAAATCAAAGTTCATGTATAACTTCGAGAGTTATCCCTAATTTAAATTATTCAAAAGATAATATATAAATTTTATACATTTAATAAATTAAAATATTTTACTCCATCATGATATCATTATAATTTAAGACTTTATATTCTATTATAAACAATAATTACAAATTTAATTTCTATGTTAATATTATAATAATTTTAGAAATAAATAAATTTTTAATAATTTTTTTAAACCCGATCATACGTGGAGACATAATTCTAGTCTAATAATAGTGGTTGTGAAAAATCCAGCGGGTCTTAGGACCAAAATTTTAATTCCACAACGACTTTGTTTTTGGTGGAAAATTAGAACATTCGAAATAAGTCTATATATGAATTTTCGGTCACCCCACACAGTCGTGTATAATTATTATTTTCATCATAGACTGTGTGACTCAGTATCGAATGCACACATGGTTTGGCGCACGACTTGTGACATATTCGTGTAGCTTTATTCTGAATATTCATACGGGTTGGAACAAGGCTGTGTGTCCAGACTTCGAATGTCGATATGATCTGGGCTATGTCACACGACCGTGTGATCCCTATTTCCAAAATTTTTATGTTTTTCTAAAATTTTTTAATTTGTTTCGAATTAATCCTTGAATATTCCCAAACTATATTTAGGGCCCTATAAACTCGAGTTAAGACTTGCAATTGTATTTTTACCATGATTACATTTAATTAATGTAATTGTTTTTGCTGTGAAGTTAAATGTTCTGTTTTGCTTGGTAATATTCGTAACCTTAATATGACAACGGAGACTAGTTAGGGGTGTTACATATAGGGTGCTACAAAAATATCCCTAGAATAGTTAGAGTTAAATTGGAAAAAGAAAACCGAGAATCAAAGTTCAACTAGGAGAATAAAAATCCATTGAGTTGTCAAGAGACGTGGCTGTCTCGTAGTATCGTCGTGACATCGTAGGTCCCCTCATTGTGATGTCGGCCTTGCTTTGATTTAGATTCGAATGTCATCATGTCATTGTGACATCCTATGCTCCATGTCGCGACGCTGCCCCTACTTTGCCATTTAATTTGACCGAAAATACGAGGCACACTTCATAGAAATACTTTCAAAAGTAATATTTTAAATAAATATTTTCCAATTGTTAAGAAAGCATGCTTAATTATTCGGGATCTTAAACTAATAGGGAAACATCAAATATAACAATCAAAAGCTCATTCTTGATAGGATTCAAATTTATTCGGTACATGACTCCCTTCAAATTCCTAGACATTAATGAAGAAAAATGAGGTAAAAGTAGTTTTATAACTAAAAACGGATCATGTATATTTACCAAAAAAAAAAAAAAAAAGAAAGAGAAAAGGATCATGTCTGTGACATATTATTTAAAGACTTCTAATGTTATGCAATTTACAATTTTGGATGAATATTTTAAATTAAATATTAAATCCCAGTTACTTGATTATTTTCTATATTAAAATTGTCTGAATTATACATTTGTACTATAAAAGTTAAAATTCATTATTTAATTATTATTTTTTAAACTTCTAGATTATCTCTATTTATTTAAGTTTGGAGTTTAAAGTGTAAATGTATATTTATATATATATATATATATATATATATTTGATACCAAAAACTTTAACATTCTGAAGTTTTCCATTGTTTTTGAAACAAAAAGAAATGAGGAGCAATTAAATAATATCACATAGAGTTACTTTTGGCATTTTTAATATTTATATTTATTTACACTTTGATACTTGAAACATATAAGATTAAAGACTTTATAAATGAAAAGAAAAATAAAGGACAAAAATAAAAATAACTTTAAAAAAGTAAAGAAAGGGATTAAAGTGAAATTTACTGAAGAAAAATGTTAGTTTAAAATTATTATACATTGAAATGAATGAAAATCATGTTGCTTTTTTAAAAACAATTTAATTAAAATTTCCAATTTTAATTTCCTCAAATTTATTTAAGATGAAAAGTTCAAATAACCTATATCTAATCAAGCTTTAATATTTAGAGTTGTAAATAAATATTATATATAATTTAGATTTTAAGAGTTAAAAATATTAATATATAGATAAAATTGAAAAACACTATTATCAACCCATTCACTCTTAAAACTCTCTTAAGAGCTAATTTGTACCATAGATAGATATAGATAATTTTAAATTTGTTATTAGAAATTAAAAAAAAAGTGTAGGAATATCTAATTGGATAAAAATCAAAGATAATTTTGACCTAAGAAATTTATTATAATATAATATAATATAATAAAATAATGCTAAATTTATCTGTTAAAACTTAATGTAAAATTAATATATAATAAGGAAAGTTTATAATATTTTAAGCCCAACATTCAATAAATAAAATATGAAAAAAAATTTAAAAATGAACATGAGATAAATAAAAAAACATGTTAAAATCTACCTAAAACAAAATTTATATAAATATATATTGCCTTGAAAACAAGGATAATACAAAAATAGCATAGGCATGATGATACGTAAGGCAATATCGAAAGTCATTATTAATTAGACCTTTACGTTTTACTGCATAATATAATTACATGACATAAATATAAAAACAATTACTTAATATAATAGAAAAAATAAACACGATATGGGTGTATAATACTTCATTTCAGAGATTTATCTTGACTTGTGTGTCAAGTCAAGTGAGGTCCCCTTCACTAAATATGGGATAAATTTCATGTGGAAATTCAATGGCATTTGTAGCAATAGTGACAAGAAAGCAATTGTCCTCTACCTTCGTTTTCAATGTACAAAATTCAATCACCTCTTAGGAGAAAAGCAGACCACTCGACACAAGTGACCATTATGGTGTCATCTCTTGACTTTTGGCGTTAACCCTCCAGCCCTCTTGCTATATCCTTTCTACAAGTTTCTTGCTTTATCCTTCCTATAAGTTTCTTGATTGCTTCAAATTATTGCTCTACCAACATTGTTAAAGTATTAGAGAAATTTTTGTTGGAAAAATTGCATTTTATGATAACTTTGAGGCATATTCTTAATAGGTAAAGGTGAAGAGTTGAATCATAACTGTAAGACCCAAATTTTGCTCGGGCCCAATAAAATCACAGCCCAAATACCAAAACTCAACTAAAACCCAAAATACCCCAAGCTCAAATACAACCCAAAATAAAAATAAAAAATAAAAAAATGAAGAAAAGAAAAAACCTAACCTCTTCACCCTATGTGCACGCCTAAGCGCCGCCGCCTAGCCTCTTTTGTCTACCACTTGTAAAAAGAAAAGATAGTAAATAATAATAAAAATGTTGTAACAAGGCTATAAAAGCCATCATAAAACCAAATGTAAAGGAGAAGGAGGATAAAAAAAAACATTGTATTTTCACATAGAGATAAAAATCCAAAGCAAAAAAGGTTGATTTTAATTTCTTGTATTCCTTTGTTCATTTTTCATTTTTGTTATTTTATTTTCTTTATATATATATATATATATATATATACATAATTTAATTGAATTACTTATTTGAATTCCCTTGCAAATATGTTTATATTTTTCCTTTAAATCTATTTATGTATACCATTTATTCCCCAATTTTAAATTATACTTTGTTTATTTCAAACACTTGCCTATATTACTATTTTTTATATACAATGTTTATATTAAGTTTTATGCTTTATGTATCTTGTTAATTGTTGGTAAGTAAATCTTGTTTCAAATTATTTTGTATAATTATTGATTTATATTATATAGTATGTCATTATTATATTCTTTTGTATATTCTTACATGGTTGCATTTATATAATTCATCTATGTTACAACTTGTTAATATGTACATTATTCGTTTTAAAATTTTATATAGGTACACATTACTATTGCTATGCACATAATATATATTATATACATATATACATTTTTGAATCTTGGTTTTAAATTATTTTGCATAACACTAACTTTAAATTTCCTCTTATAATACTTATTTTGAAGCTCATTTATATGTTAAACTTTATATACTTTATGTATTATTTATTTTTATTTTTATTTATTTTACGATCTATTGTAAATTTTGCATGTATTATCTGTTTATATATATATATATATATATATATAATTTAGCTACTTTTAAATTGTTCATTTCAAGTTTATTTGTTTTAACGTTTTTATTACCTTTTAAAATATTTTTCTTAAAATAGATTTTATTTAACCATTAGTTAGAAACGTTAAATAGTGTATGTGGTAAGATTATTATCATTGGGCATGTTTCAATTTTCGTGTTTGTACTTTTCAAAAATTGTATAATATATTCTTGATATATGTTTTCCATATTTGTTACTTTGTTTTGCATCCCCATGTATTATATTATGATTGAGATTGCCAACCTATTTGCTTGAAATCAACCTATTTGCTGAAATTATTCATTTCATTTTCTTTGCTTCAAATGAATCGAATAAATACGTTGCAAGTTTGTTTCTATAATCACTCCCTTTTAAAAAAATAAAAATAAAATTTCAAAGCGAGGTAATATTTCGTGTTTGGTAATTCGAGAAATTGTGCCCTAACGTGTTGGGTTTCGATTTTCTTTGACCAAATAAATATTCTCTCGAGATTTAAATCCATGTTTTTTCAAATTAAAATAAGGCAATATTTGAATTTAGGAAATTCAAGAAAATAGTACCCTAACTTACTAGGTTTCAATTTTTCTTGTTTAACCTAAATAACTAAATATCCTTTTGAAATTTCAAAAGCATGAGTTTTGGAAATTATAAAATGATCTTGTATCGAGGATTTGAAATGTTGTGTCCTATCGTCTTTGGGTTGCGCTTTTCATTTGTTCAAAACAATCGAAGATCCTTGGAATTTCACTTACGTTTTCTAAAAACTCTTTAAAATGAAAGAAATGTTCGATGTTTGGCAATTCGGGAATAGTGCCCTATCGTGTTGGGTTGCAATCTCCGCTTGTTCAAAATAATCAAATGTCTCTTGAATTTCACTCATATCTTCCAAGGTGAGGCAATGGTCAATATTTGGAAATTCGAGGAATCGTGCCCTCTCGAAATGGGTATCGATTTTTCGTTGGACCAAATAGTTGGGCATCCTTTTGTTATTTTCGAATTATAAATTTTCGAACGTTGAAACAAGAAGATTTTTGGCAAAGGATTCGGGTTATTCAAATGTTATTAACAAGAACCACATTTCAAAAACATTTTTAATTTTAGACAAAAGGACAGTATTTAATCGATTTGGTACCAATTTTGGGCGTAATGAGGGTGCTAATCCTTCCTCATACATAACCGACTCCCGAGCCTATTTTCTCATATTTTCGTAGACCAAAATCATTGTTTTAGTAAACAAAAATGTTTTATTAAAACAACCCAATTTTCTAGGTGATCCGATCACACCTAAACAAGAAAAGATTGGTGACGACTCCATTTTCGCTTTCCAAAAAGTCGATCCATCATTTTTAAATCGAAAAAAAACGAAAAAAATGGTTTCGACAGCTTGGCAACTCCACTGGGGACAATAAGAGAGTCAAGCCGCAAAATTGATTATTTTCTGTCCTTTTGTTGAAAATTAAAAATTTGGTTTTTAATAGACGATCCTTTTACTTCATTCGTTTTGGTTCAAGTCTCATAGAATAATATTGCATGGCATTGCATAACCATTGTGGTCACACCTTCTAAGTTGGGAGTAAGAAACTATGCTTTCGTGAGGTTTTCACCTCCGCATGGGTTAGTGGATTGCTTCCGGGGTATATGCGTACCTATGATTTCGTGAGATTTTCATCTCCGCATGGTCATAGGGAAATGTATCCCCCCGAGCCGAACTCGATCTATATGAGCCTATAATGGGTGAGGATTGAGGAATCTGCTGGTTCGGGTACCTTATCTCTAGAACTAAATCGCATATAGTGAACCTTAGGAACCATCCTTGGGTAAAGCCGCGCCGAGCCTTAGTACTTACCCGTATATGCGTCATAATAGCTATTATTGACACTAACCGGTGTTTTGTTTTGTTTTGTCTTTTTTGTATAACATTGCATACTAAAGGAGGCGTTAATCCGTATTCAATTACTAAGTTAGAAAATTTGACATGGAGAATGAATTTCTTAGTAAAGTCGAGGATAATGCGGCCGTTCGTGCATAGTCGAAGAGGCTGTAATCGGAGAGAAGGGATAGTTTGGCAGAAGGGTATGTATCGGAGCTGCAAGATTTCACTCGCGTCAATGTAGTACAGAACGAGCTGCAAGAGTTGAGAGACATTTGGGCTAGTTGGAATGAAGGAATCAAGCAATTGTTTTACCAAAATTATGGTGACGTATCCTACCTGCTAGACATTAGAGTGGATAAGAATTTGTTCCGAGCCTTTGTACAGTTTTGGAATTCTGTGTACAAGTGTTTCACTTTTGGAAAAACGGATTTGGCACCTACTATGGAGAAATATACTACTTTGCTCAGGTGTCCCAAAATTCAGGTCCGAAAGACTTATGCTCGAGTTTTTAGTAGTCAGACTTTCGTGAAGAAACTGATGAGCATTTCTGGGATGAGCGAGCCTTGGGTCACTACTCGGATTAAGCAAAAAGGAGATAGCAAATATATCCCTTGGGAGAATTTGCGAGATTTGATCTTGACACATCCAGATGAAAGAAAGAGGGTTGATATATTTGCCTTAAGGATCTACGGATTAGTGATCTTTCCTAAGGCTTTGAGGCACGTGGACGAGGCAGTCATTGACTTGTTTGATCGCCTGAAAAGGGAATCACACCGGTATCGGCAATATTGGCAGAAACGTTCAGATCTTTGAGCTCATATCGGAAGACAGGCAAGGGGCGATTCGTTGGATGTGCACAATTATTGATGGCATGGTTCCATGGGTACTTTTGGAAGGTAGACAAAGTTTCCTATCGAGTCTTCTCCGAGAGTTATTTCCCGTTAAAAGAAGAAGCAGGTATACAGAAGAGAGAGGATATCTCAGAGGAGAAGTGGATGGACATTCTTCAGAACCTCAAGGAGGGGGATATCGAGTGGAGAGCTTATTGGATGGTTCCTGACGAGATCATGTACCGATGTGGTAACTTCGATTGGGTGCCATTGTTAGGAATTTGGGGAGCTACCGGGTATACTCCACTGTTAGCCTTGAGGCAATATAAGTCGAAGCAGTTTGTACCCACGACCTATGGGCTTGCTCAGAGTGAATTCTCATTTAAAGGTGCTCATTATAAGAAGAGAGTTCGGGAGTTATCGGATGCTTGGAAGCAAACTTGTTGGATGAAGAGGTTAGCCGTCGATTCCATGGTAACGCCCGAGTATAGCGAGTGGTTTAAGAAGAGGATTAATGATAATATTCCTAGGCCAAGCTTGGAGAATGCTCGACCTATCAGGGAACAATTACATGTTGCCCCATCAGAATTGGAAATTATAAGGCAAGATTTCGAGAAGAAGAATTCGGAGCTCGGGAAGAAGATCAAACAGTTAGAAGAAGAGAAGATGCATCTAAGGTTAGACGCTGATGTTCAGAAGTCAAAGGCTGAGAAATGGAGAAAAGGAAAAACTAAGACCGAAGAAGACCTAAATAGCTTGAAGACGGACTACAAGAAGTTGCGCCTATCTATGAGGACTGCAGGTTTAGGTAAGACTTCCGAACAATGGTGTCACGAAATTCAAGAAGAAAAAGCCAATACCGATCGGTAGGAAAGAAAATTTTGAGAAGCTCAATCACGAAACAAAGATTTGGAGAAAAGTCTGTCGGTAAGCAGAAATGAGTGAGGGGAATTAAGTGCTAGAGTGGCAGAACTCGAGAAGTCTCTGCATCAGTACCGAAACCGCAACACCACAATAGAGTTGAGGGCAAGCTTAAGCAAGATAGAAGAAATGAAAGGAAGGATAAAAGAGTTAGAAGCGTCACTGCAGAACTGCGAGATGCGGATCCAGTTTTTCAAGACAAACGAGGATCGTTGGAAAGAACAGCTTCACCATGCGCAAGACCAAGTCAGAAACATAGATTACCTTATGGGGGAAGCCATAACCCAGATTCGGGAAGTAGCAGACTACTTGCAAACTTTAGCGGTTCAAGCGGACACACTGAGCGTGAAGTATGAGTTGGAGTCAGACCGCGGACAAGAGCTGTCCTCGTTGCTTAGAAAAATTAGGACTTTGAGTGTTAGAGCGAGATGTTATCTGTAACTCGACCTTATGTAAAAGATTTTATTTTCAAAGTGAAATTTTCTAAGGGCAATTGAATCAAAATTGATGCCTCCTTTGCATTCATGCATTTGCATTACATCATATCATCATGCATTAAAGGCCATAAGAGTTTTCTAATTAATTAAAAATTATTTCAGTAACCTGGAAACCAACGAAAACCAACCAACCACGCACCCCTACGGTACAAGAAAAAAAATCAATGGATAAGAAACTCAAGAAATTAGAGCAAATGTAAAAGGACATGCAAGAACAAATGCAGTCTCAGATGGAAGAGCAGCTAGCCAAAATTCAACGAGAGATGAAGGAGCAAATGATGGAGTGTCAGAGAGAGATGACGTCCCAGTTATCCAAATTACTGTTGAGAGGAATAGATAAGGGAAAGGGCCCCATGGACCAAGTTGAGGAAATCAATGAAGATCTCCAATACCCCCCGGCTTTACTCCAATGCATATACCGATGAAGCCCGAGATTAACCTACAAAAACCATCGGTCACAATTATACCCCAGCAAGTTTAGGCCGGAGCTTCAATTTCGATAAACTTCTAAACTGGCTCAGGCTCTAACTTTGTCAACAACCCGAACTATCCGCCTGTTCTCGACTTGCATAAAGTGGCTGAAGAGGAAAAGGCAAGGATGGATTCGCTCAAACAATTAGAAGAACGGTGTAGATAGCTTGAAGAGAAATTCAAAGCCATGGAGAGCGCGGATCATCATCAAGGGATTGATGCCAAGGATCTGAGCCTGGTCCCAGATTTAGTCCTCCCCCCTAAATTCAAAATGCCTGAATTCGAGAAATACAATGGAACAAGCTGCCCTGAAGCCCACATCACCATGTTTTGCAGACGAATGACGGGATATGTTAACAATGACCACTACTAATCCACTACTTTCAAGATAGTCTGGTTGGAGCGGCATCTAAGTGGTACAACCAACTGAGTCGAGCCAAGATTAACTCATGGAAGGACCTGGCTCAGGCCTTTATGAAGCAATACAATCATGTGACAGACATGACCCCCGACAAGATCACTCTCCAGAATATGGAAAAAAAAGTCAAATGAAAGTTTCAGACAGTATGCACAAAGGTGGAGAGAGGTGGCCATACAAGTTCAGCCACCACTTCTAGAAAAAGAGACAACAATGCTCTTTATTAACACCTTGAAAGCCCCTTTTGTCACTCATATGTTGGGAAGTGCCACCAAGAGCTTCTCTGACATAGTGATGACGGGAGAAATGATCGAAAATGCTGTAAGGAGCGGTAAGATAGAATTGAGAGAGAGTACTAAGAAGTCAGTCCCGAGGAAAAGAGATAATGAAGTGAACAACACGAGCATATTCAACAAGGGGCAGTCCAAATCATTTACCGTAAATCAACCCAAAACGATGACAACCAATCAACAAAGCCCTGTAAGACAAGAATCCAATGCAAGGAAGAACACAGAAAGGCCACAATTCACCCCTATACCTATGACGTATAGGGAGTTGTACCAGAACCTGTTCAACGCTCATGTGGTATCCCCTTTCTACCTAGAGCCACTGCAGCCCTCGTATCCCAAATGGTATGACACAAATGCCCAATGTGAATACCATGCGGGAATTACCGAGCATTAAATCAAAAATTGCACTGCATTCAAGAAAGTGGTCGAAAGATTCATTAATGTAGGAATCGTGAGATTTGATGACTCAGCCATGCCCAATGTAGCAGGAAACCCACTCCCCAATCACACTGACCAAGGAGTGAACGGGATAAGCGAAAGAAAAAATAAGAAGATTAAGTATGAGGTTGTGAAAGTTAGGACTCCGTTGAGACAAGTGTGGAGGAAGATGGTCATGAGAGGTTTGATCGCATTAGATTTAGGAAGAGAATCCAAAGAAGAGAGGAACTACTGCGAGTTCCACAATGAGGTGGGGCATGAAATCCAAGAGTGTGTGGAGTTCAGGGCCCTAGTGCAAAACATGATGAACAATAAGGAAATGAAATTCTATGAAGAGACTAAAAACCCTGTAGAGGGAGACATATGTGCGTCGGAGGGAGAGTCGACGGTACAAAATCAAATAGTTAACTACCCCGTGGTTATCATATCGAGACCCAAAAATAATGAAGCTAGAGTTCAACTACCACCAAGGGTCATAATCCAGAGACCTGCAGTCTTCCCTTACAAAGATAGCAAAAGGGTCCCATGGAATTATGATTGTAATGTGACAATTTCGGGGAAGGAAAGCCTGGTCGACACTTTAAAAGAGGACCAAGATAGGGGCTCCTATACACGTAGCGGGAGACGTTACGATACAGTGAGTAAGAAGGCACAGCCCGTAAAAGGAAAAGCCCTAGTGGTCGAAGGGGTGAAGGAAAAAGCGACCAAATCTGAACTTCCTGTCAATGAGCTAGTTAACAAAGAAGAGGCTAAGGAGTTTTTAAAATTCCTAAAGCATAGTGAATACAGCGTGGTGGAATAGCTACGTAAACAACCAGTTCGTATCTCAGTGCTGGCCTTACTTCTAAGCTCGAAAGTTCATCGCAGCGCGCTAATGAAGGTATTGAATGAAACATATGTTGCCAATGATATCTTCGTTAACAAACTGGACCGATTGGTTAGTAACATAAGTGCCGACAACTATATCTTCTTCAATGACGATGAGATACCACCCGGTGGCATGGGGTCGACTAAAGCATTGCACATTACCACGCGCTGTAAAGGGTATACGCTGCCAGGCGTACTGATTGACAACAGATCAGATTTGAACGTCCTGCCATTGACCACACTGAATAGATTACCTGTAGACAGCTCTCACATGAAGGAGTGCCAGAACATAGTGAAGGCATTTGACGGCACGGAGGGAAAGGTGATGGGCAGAATTGAGGTAGCTCTTCAGATTGGGCCAAACATATATGAGGTGAATTTCCTAGTAATGAATATCAAGCCCTCATATAATTACTTATTGGGGAGGCCCTGGATACATTCAGCTGGGGCAGTGCCTTATTCGTTGTATCAAAAGTTGAAGCTGGTATCAGAGGGGAGGTTGATAACGATCAATGCTGAAGAGGACATCATTGCAACTGTGAGTAATAATGTGCCCTATTTGGAGATAGATGACGAAGCAATCGAATGTTCATTTCGATCTTTAGAATTTGTTAATGCAACCTTCATTGCTGAGGGAAGTAAAATTCTGGTGCCAAAATTGTCCAAAACCATGATAATGAGCCTCCAGTTAACGATTGGAAAAGGAGCCCTACCCGGAAGAGGACTTGGGAGACATCTGCAAGGAAGGGTTGAAACGCCAATACTGAAAGACAAGAGAGACCGTTTCGATTTAGGATTTAAGCCGGATGTGAAACAAAAGAGAAGGGAGCTGGGAAAGAAGCAAGAAAGAAGAAGAGCTCGATTAACGGGGGAGGAAATCAAGTGGGAACTAATGACATTCCCCATATATCGAAAGCATTTGTTTCCGGGGGAATCATTTATCCCGAGAGAGACACACCAATAACGGGAGCTATAGAAGAAAGGCTGGACAGCTTAGACATCAACGTCATATACGAAGAGGAGACCGGAGGAGAGAATTTGTCGGGTATTTGCCTTTGCACGCCTGGAAGTGTTCTGGACAACTGGATTGCGGAAGAAATTCCTGTAGCTTTTAGAACGGATTCAGAGTAATGTCCAAAACACACTTATTGCTCTAGGCCTAGGAGTAATAAGAATCTTTTGTGAAATAGGCCGATGTTTAAAAACGACATTTCAATAAAATGCACGGTTATTATCATTTTTGAGCAAATGTTATCTCGTCCTTTCAATTCCATTCATAACCATACAAATGATTACTTTCAAATTCTTTTATTCTTGAAACATTCTTCTAAATATTCTTTCATTCGTCATTCATAATCATATCATGCAAATAAATGTTTCGAATTCTTTTGATTCATTGTATCTGCCTTCGTCCTCATAACAGGTCCCCAAATATTAATAATACGAGTGACACTGCTAGCAACTCAGAATTTCCTTTCGAGCAAGATGTGTGTATGGATGATTCTCAGGATTTTGAAGATGACCAAGGCTGTAACCTATCTCCTGATTTGTTGAGGATGGTAGAACAAGATGAGAAACAAATCCTACCTCACAAAGAATCGGTCGAAATTGTGAGCTTAGGAGAAGGACAAGAGGTGAAGATCGGAACATGTATTACTGCGGAGATGAAACGAGACCTTATTGAATTACTTCAAGAATTCAAATATATCTTCGCATGGTCATACCAAGATATGCCCGGGTTGGGCACTAACATCGTGGTGCACCGACTCCTCATAAAAGAAGAGTGTAAGCCTGTTCAGCAAAAACTCCGAAGAATGAGGCCCGACGTCTTGCTAAAAATAAAGGAAGAAGTTCGAAAGCAGTTTGACGCTGGATTCCTGAAGGTGGTAAAATACTCAGATTGGGTAGCCAACATCGTCCCTGTCCCTAAGAAAGATGGAAAAGTGCGAATGTGTATGGACTACAGAGATTTGAATAAAGCCAGCCCAAAAGACAATTTCCCACTACCTCATATTGACACCCTAGTGGACAACACGGCGGGACACTCACTGTTTTCATTCATGGACGGTTGATATAACCAGATCAAGATGCATCCTGAAGATATGGAGAAAACCACATTTGTAACCATGTGGGGCACGTTCTGTTACAAGGTGATGCCATTTGGACTGAAGAATGCGGTGGCAACTTATCAAAGAGCCATGGTAACCCTTTTTCATGACATGATGCATAAAGAAATCGAGGTCTATGTGGATGACATGATAGCTAAGTCTCGAACAGAGAAGGAGCACATACAAGTCCTGGGAAAATTGTTCTTGAGGTTGAGGAAGTTTCAGCTAAAACTCAACCCCGCCAAATGTACCTTTGGAGCCAAGTCTGGAAAGTTGCTCAGATTCGTGGTTAGTGAGAAAGGGATCGAGATTGATCCAGACAAAGTTAAAGCCATACAAGAGCTATCCCCGTCGCGCACTCAGAAAGAAGTTCGAGGCTTTCTAGGAAGATTAAATTACATTGCTCGGTTCATTTCACAACTGACCGAGAAATGTGACCCTGTCTTTCGCCTCCTCAAGAAACATAACCCAGGTGAATGGGATGAAGAATGCCAAAGGGCTTCCGACAAGGTCAAACAGTATTTATCCAACGCCCTAATGTTGATGCCACATAACCCTGATAAGCCGTTGATACTGTATTTGGCAGTATTCAAGAACTCCATGGGATGCGTATTGGGTCAGCATGACGAGTCGGGGAGGAAAGAAAAAGCTATTTACTATCTCAGTAAAAAGTTCACGGAATGTGAGGCAAGGTACCTACCGATAGAGAAGTTGTGTTGTGCCCTAATTTGGACAACCCGAAGACTGAGGCAGTATATGTTATATCACACCTCTTGGCTTATCTCAAAATTGGACCCCTTGAAGTATATGATGGAGTCAACAGCTTTGAATGGAAGGATGGCCCGATGGCAGATTCAACTTTCTGAATTCGACATAGTCTATGTGAAGCAGAAAGTAGTAAAAAGAAGTGCAATAGCAGATTTTCTGGCCAGTAGAGCCTTGGAAGACTACGAGCCTTTGAACTTTGACTTCCCGAATGAAGACCTAATGTGTGTTGCTACCACTGAAGAAGATGACCCGGAAGAGCTTCCTTGGAAACTAAACTTTGATGGGGCATCAAAATGCTGTGGGTAATGGAATCGGGGCAGTCTTGGTATCCCCAAGAGGAAATCATTATCCATTCATTAGTAAATTGGATTTTGATTGTACGAATAACATGGCGGAATACGAAGCGTGCATCATGGGTATCCGTGCAGCCATAGAATGCAAGATTAAAGTGCTAGAGGTGTATGGGGATTCTGCGCTAGTGATTTATCAACTTAAGGGAGAATGGGAGACCAGAGACCCCAAGTTGATCGACTATCGGAAACTGGTCTTTGAATTGGTCAAAGAGTTTGATGACATTACCTTTTGTTACCTGCCACGAGATAAAAATCAGATGGTCGATGCTTTGGCCACCTTAGCTTCCATGATCAAGGTGAACAAACAAGAAGATGTCAAATCCATCCGGATGAGCATTTATGAAACTCCGGCCCACTATTATAGTATTGAGGAGGATGAGGAAAAAGATGATCACCCTTGGTATCACAATATATTACAATACGTGAAGAATCGTGAGTACCCGGACCCGGCAGGCGAGAATGACAAAAGGACACTGAGAAGATTGGCCATAGACTACGTCTTAGATGGAGAGATCCTATACAAAAGAAGAAAGGATCAAGTGCTATTAAGATGCGTAGATGCTGTGGAGGCTAAGAGAATCTTGGAAGAAGTCCATGAAG
This sequence comes from Gossypium arboreum, assembly GCF_025698485.1. Lineage (NCBI taxonomy): Eukaryota > Viridiplantae > Streptophyta > Magnoliopsida > Malvales > Malvaceae > Gossypium > Gossypium arboreum. The sequence continues at coordinate 135,435,939 of NC_069077.1, forward strand.
GCATCTGCGAGACACACGCTAATGGCTTTACAATGGCCAGGCAAATTATGAGATTCGGGTATTATTGGTCCACTATGGAAAGAGACTGTATCAATTATGCCAAGAGGTGTCATAAATGCCAAATCTACAGAGACAAAATTCATGTGCCTTCTTCACCGCTGCATATCATGGTCTCTCCATGGCCTTTCTCTATGTAGGGTGTAGACGTGATTGGACCGATATCACCTAAGGCTTCCAATGGGCATCGGTTCATCTTTGTGGTTATTGACTGCTTCACCAAATGGGTAGAAGCCGCTTCATATGCCAACGTGACAAAGTCGGCAGTGAGCAAATTTCTGAAAAAGGAGATCATATGTCGATACGGAATGCCGGAGAGGATTATATCTGACAATGCCTTAAACTTGAACAATAGTATGATAGTGGAAGTCTGCAGTCAATTCAAGATCAAACACCACAATTAAATCACCAGACGCCTAGAAAATGAATGGGGCAGTGGAAGCGGCCAATAAAAATATTAAGAAGATCATGGGAAAGATGACTGAGACCTACAAAGATTGGCATGAGAAGTTACCATTTTCCCTCTTTGCTTATCGAACATCAGTCAGAACCTCAATTGGGGCAACGCCTTTCTCTTTAGTTTACGGAATGGAAGCAGTTTTGCCAATCGAAGTCGAGATCCCATCTCTTCGAGTGCTGTCGGAGTTAAAGTTGGATGAACAGAATGGATCCAGTCTCAATACGATCAATTGAACTTGATTGAGGAAAAGAGGCTAAGAGCTATCCGTTATGGTCAGATGTACCAAAAACGAATGATGCGGTCTTATGACAAAAAGGTTCTCCCTAGAGAATTCCACGAGGGAGACCTGGTTTTGAAAAAGATTCTTCCCATATAGATAGATTTTCGAGGAAATGGATACCTAATTGGGAGGGGCCTTACGTGGTGAAGAAAGCTTTCTCCGGAGGAGCATTAATTCTAGCCGAGATGGATGGTAAAAACCTGCCCCATCCCGTAAATTCAGATGCCGTCAAGAAGTATTTTACCTAAAAAAGGAAAGGCCGAGGTGAAAACCCGCAAAGGACACTTTGAGACCCCCCAAAAAAAAGATGGAAAGGCCAAGGTGAAAACTCGCAAAAGGGCACTTTGAGACCAAAGGGGTTTTTGAGTTGAAAACCCAAAATCGGGCAGCTAAATTTTTAAATTCGGGGCATGTGGTAGTCTTGTCCTCAAAGAGGAAGAACAGTACATCTTGGGGCATCAACAAAATACGGGGGATCTCTTGAACACACATTTAGCTCGAAAGAGTCTTCGAAAAATTAGAATAGTGAAACTCGTGCTGCGATATCTGGGGCACCTTTTTTGTACCTTATCGATTTGTTATCCTATATACTTACATCAAATTTTACTTAATAAAATTCCATTTGTCCATTATGATAATCTCTTTCGAGCATTTTTGTTGAAATCATGATTTTTGGACTTCATACAAAAGAAGTTACGCATATTACTCTGGAAAGTCTCTAAATAGTACAAGGACCTGAAACAGGGCCACTAGTTAGAGCTAACCAGACTCAAAAGTGGAAAACATTGGGAAAAGAGTAGTCCAAATTATGACTATTTCTTCAAATTTTCTGTCAGAGATAACAACTAAGCAAGAAGACGCGATAGTACATCAATGAGGGAACCCGCATGAACTATGAGCAATGATACTTTAAGCGTTTAAAAAGGAATCACTCTCATAACATTTCTACATTCGTAACCATTCATTTAGTTAGGAACATTTGATTCATTTCATAACATCCTAATTATTTGACATAAAGCATCACATTTAGTTAGGAGCATTTGATTCATTTCAATCATAGCATCCTAATTATTTGGCATAAGCATGGATACATGAAACTAATTTTATAGATCATGTTCCTCAAAGGACAGCAGTAGAATCGGTGAATTCACAAGCCTTAACCCCCTAAGCAGTGGGACAACAAGCTGAAGATATCCAAGATGATTTGGCATTTCTGTATCAGGTGGGGAGCAGATCGAAGACATAGCTGATTTGGCTTTCACGTGTTTACGTTGAAGTAGATCCAAGATGATTTGGCATCTCTGTATCAGGCAGGGAGCAGATCGAAGACATAGCTGATTTGGCTTTCACGTGTTTACATTGAAGCAAATCCAAGATGATTTGGCGTCTTTGTAGCGGCAGAGAGCAGATTGAAGATAACAGATTTGGTGTCTCTGTAGCGGCAGAGAGCAGATCGGAGATAGCAGATTTGGCATCTCTGTAGTGATAGAGAGCAGATCGAAGATAACAGATTTGACGTCTCTGTAGCGGCGGAGAGCAGGTCGAAGATAACAGATTTGGCGTCTCTCAGAATGGCGAAGAGCGGTCGAAGATAATGATTTGGCGCTCTCAGAAGCGGTGGAGAGCAGATCGAAGATAACAGATTTGGCATCTCTATAGCGGCGGAGAGCAGATCGAAGATGATTTGGCATCTCTGTAGCGGCAGAGAACAGATCGAAGATAACAGATTTGGCATCTCTGTAGCGGCGGAGAGCGATCGAAGATAATGATTTGGCGTCTCTATAGTCTGCGGAGAGCGGATCGAAGATAATGATTTGGCATCCCTATAGCGGAGAGAGCGGATCGAAGATATGATTTGGCATCTCTGTAGTGGCGGAGAGCGGATCAAGATGATTTGGCATCTCAGAGTGGCGGAGAGCGGATCGAAGATAATGATTTGGCATCTCAGTGGCGGCGGAGAGCGGATCGAAGATAATGATTTGGCATCTCTGAGCGGCAGAAGCGGATCGAAGATAATGATTTGGCGCTCTATAGCGGCGGAGAGCAGATCGAAGATAACAGATTTGGCATCTCTGTAGCGGCGGAGAGCAGATCGAAGATAACAGATTTGGCATCTCTGTAGCGGCGGAAAGCAAATCAAAGATAACAGATTTGATATCTCTGTAGCGGTAGAGAGCAGATTGAAGGTAACAGATTTGGTGTCTCTATAACGGTGGAGAGCAGATCGAAGATAACAGATTTGGCATCTTTGTAACAGCGGAGAGCAGATCGAAGATAACAAATTTGGCGTCTCTGTAGCGGTGAAGAGCAGATCGAAGATAACAGATTTGGCGTCTCTGTAGCGGCGGAGAGCAGATCGAAGATAGTAGATTTGGCATCTCTGTAGCGGCGGAGAGCAGATGAAGATAATAGATTTGGCGTCTTTATAGCGGCGGAGAGCAGATCGAAGATAACGGATTTGGCATCTCTGTATTAGACGGGGAGTAGATCAAAGATAGCAGATATCGCCTTCCTAAGTTTTAGTGAAGCAGATTGAAGCCGTTAAGAGGCCATTTAAAGAAGATCAAGGATCAAGAACTCAAGACTCGGTGAGCCCGGGCAAAATTGGTCTTTGTCTTTGCTCTATTCACATTAACACAAAGAATGAGCAAAGAGGGCAACAGAAGACCCAAATTTTGCGGGGCCCAATAAAATCACAGCCCAAATACCAAAACTCAACTAAAACCCAAAATACCCCAAGCCCAAATACAACCCAAAATAAAAATAAAAAATAAAAAATGAAGAAAAAGAAAAAAACCTAACCTCTTCACCCTATGTGCTGCCCTAAGCGCCGCCCTAGTCCTCTTTTGTCTACCACTTGTAAAAAGAAAAGATAGTAAATAAAAAAAAATGTTGTAACAAGGCTATAAAAGCCATCATAAAACCAAATGTAAAGGAGAAGGAGGGATATAAAAAAAAACATTGTATTTTCACATAGAGATAAAAAATCCAAAGCAAAAAAAGGTTGATTTTAATCTATTGTATTCCTTTTGTTCATTTTTCTTTTTTGTTATTTTATTTTATTTTCTTTATTATATATATATATATACATAATTTAATTGAATTACTTATTTGAATTCCCTTGCAAACATGTTTATATTTTTCCTTTAAATCTATTTATGTATACCATTTATTCCCTAATTTTAAATTATACTTTGTTTATTTCAAACACTTGCCTATATTACTATTTTTTATATACAATGTTTATATTAAGTTTTATGCTTTATGTATCTTGTTAATTGTTGGTAAGTAAATCTTGTTTCAAATTATTTTGTATAATTATTGATTTATATTATATAGTATGTCATTCTTATATTCTTTTGTATATTCTTACATGGTTGCATTTATATAATTCATCTATGTTACAACTTGTTAATATGTACATTATTCGTTTTAAAATTTTATATAGGTACACATTACAATTGCTATGCACATAATATATATTATATACATATATACATTTTTGAATCTTGGTTTTTAAATTATTTTGCATAACACTAACTTTAAATCTCCTCTTATAATACTTATTTTGAAGCTCATTTATATGTTAAACTTTATATACTTTATGTATTATTTATTTTTATTTTTTATTTATTTTACAATCTATTATAAATTTTTGCATGTATTATCTGTTTATGTATATATATATATATATATATATAATTTAGCTACTTTTAAATTGTTCATTCCAGGTTTATTTGTTTTAACATTTTTATTACCTTTTAAAATATTTTTCTTAAAATAGATTTTATTTAACCATTAGTTAGAAACGTTAAATAGTATATGTGGTAAGATTATTATCATTGGGCATGTTTCAATTTTCGTGTTTGTACTTTTCAAAAAATTGTATAATATATTATTGATATATGTTTTCCATATTTGTTACTTTGTTTTGCATCCCCATGTATTATATTATGATTGAGATTGCCAACCTATTTGCTTGAAATCAACCTATTTGCCTGAAATTATTCATTTCATTTTCTTTGCTTCAAATGAATCGAATAAATACGTTGCAAGTTTGTTTCCATAATCACTCCCTTTTAAAAAAAATAAAAAATAAAATTTCAAAGCGAGGTAATATTTCGTGTTTGGTAATTCGAGAAATTGTGCCCTAACGTGTTGGGTTTCGATTTTTGTTTGACCAAATAAATATTCTCTCGAGATTTAAATCCATGTTTTTTCAAATTAAAAATAAGGCAATATTTCGAATTTAGGAAATTCAAGAAAATAGTACCCTAACTTACTAGGTTTCAATTTTTCTTGTTTAACCTAAATAACTAAATATCCTTTTGAAATTTCAAAAGCATGAGTTTTGGAAATTATCAAATGATCTTGTATCGAGGATTCAAATGTTGTGTCCTATCGTCTTTGGGTTGCGCTTTTCATTTGTTCAAAACAATCAAGATCCCTTTGGAATTTCACTCACGTTTTCTAAAAACTCTTTAAAATGAAAGAAATGTTCAATGTTTGGCAATTCGGGGAATAGGGCGTGTTGGGTTGCAATCTCCCGTTTGTTCAAAATAATCGAATGTCTCTTCGGAATTTCACTATCTTCCAAGGTGAGGCAATGGTCAATATTTGGAAATTCGAGGAATCGTGCCCTACTGAGCTGGGTATCGATTTTTCGTTGGACCAAATAGTTGGACATCCTTTTGTTATTTTTGAATTATAAATTTTCAAACGTCGAAACAAGAATATTTTTGGCAAAGGACTCGGGTTATTCAAATGTTATTAACAAGAACCACATTTCAAAAACATTTTTAATTTTAGACAAAAGGATAGTATTTAATCGATTTGGTACCAATTTTGGGCGTAATGAGGGTGCTAATCCTTCCTCATACGTAACCGACTCCCGAGCCTATTTTCTCATATTTTCGTAGACCAAAATCATTTTTTTAGTAAACCAAAATGTTTTATTAAAACAACCCAAATTTCTAGGTGATCCGATCACACCTAAACAAGAAAAGATTGGTGGCGACTCCATTTTCGCTTTCCAAAAAGTCGATCCATCATTTTTAAATCGAAAAAAAAACGAAAAAAATGGTTTCGACAATAACTTTATGGTTTCATATTCTACTCAATGAGACCTTTACAACGGTATATCATATGCTCAAAATGGTTGAGTGATGAATGAGAAATTGATGCTCAAAGTAAGCTATTTGAAAATATTGTTGAGGAAAAATAAAAGGCTTAGATCTCGCATTGATTAAATATTAAATGTGAGATGTGTTTATATATGTGAACTCTCTAAAAAAGTAATTGAATGATTAAACTTGTAACCTTGCCTCGTGCACAAGGGGGGTGCACGTCTAAATTTGACAAGGTCATGGGTCGCACGACATGGATGATGAGAAATGTTGAGCTCATATGTGCTTGTTGATATTTTAGCCCAATACGAGTTTATACAAAATCTGCTTATATATGGAAATCTATCTTGATAGGCCAGGATTCTGAAGGGTTTTGGCACATTCATATTTTTTAAGAATTTCTCTTGCTGAAATTCTGTTGTTCTAAAAAAAATATATATATTTTTTATACTTTTTATACCTATAAATAGAGACTTTAGAGAAGCTTTGTAGGTGTTGAAACTATTTTTTTTGAAAAAGGGTCGACTTGATTTTGAAAACGAAAAAAATAGGAGTCGCCACCAATCCTTTTTATGAGGTGTGATTGGATCACCTCGTGATCGTTTTAATGTTTGATTTATTAAAACGACATTTTTGGTCTATGAAATTCAGAAAATGGGTTCGGGAGTCGGTTACGTACGAGGAAGAGTTAGCACCCTCGTAACGCCCAAAATTTGTACCTAGTTGATTAATTGGTGTCTTAGTGTTGAAAGTAGAAAGCTTGGAAAGAGTTTTAAAATATGATCCCTTTTTTATTAATGTTGAAAAAAATGCTTGAATAAATTGAAACGAGCATTAAATGCCTTCTTGTCTTGAGATAACAAAATGTCACATCCCGTAAGTTAGGACACGACTTTTGAACCCTTGAAAATAAGCTTGCCTTTTAATTGCTTTATTTTAAAAAAAAATGTACTTTGATTTTCAAAAGGGAGGTTCGTTGGTTCAGATTCGATGAAAAGAATCGAAACCCCGTAAGTTAGGGCACGACCCTCTCGAGTTTCTAAACGCGAAATATTACCTTTAATTTTATTAAAAATTCACGTATTTCGAAATTTAAAGGGATATTCAGCTACTTAGGTTTAATGGGAAAATCAAGACCCCGTAAGTTAGGGTACGATTTCTTGAATTTCCTAAATGCAAAATATTACCGGTTTTCAAAATTTTAATTTTTTTCGAGTTTGGGTAAAAATGTATAATACTTAAAATAGTTCACGAATGAAGTGTCATATTAGTGAAGAACGATAATGAATATGTTAATAAAGCAACGTATGAGAATCGTATAATGTACACTATTTTAACATTAACAAACATCATCAAATAAAATAAATAATGACAATGATAATAGCATCAACACGTATACATAAGGAACCATGTCAATCGAATAATAAATACAAAGAAACAAATACATGAATAAATATAGAGGAAAATAATTTGTAAAAGATCGAAAACAAAAAAAAATGAAGTTAAAGTAGAAATGAAATTATGAATATAATTTGAAATCAAATATATAGATAAAATAATAATAATAATAATGGTAAAATATAAAAATACGTAAAAGAATATAAATAAAGTAACTTAAATTATTAAAAAGGTTGAAGACATAAATAAATAAATGTAGTGTAACGTAAATTAAAAAATCATAATATCAATAATAATGATGATGATATTAATAATAAAATAAAAATAAAAATAAAAATAAAACTAATAATAATAATAATAATAATAATAATAATAATAATAATAATAATAATAATAATAATCTAAACTTGGAAGTATATAAAAGGATATACATAAATAAATGAATAAATAAAAATAACAATAATACGGATAAAAGTAAAAATAAAATAAGTCGATTATTAAAAAAAAGAATTAATAAGCAAGTAAATAAATAATAAATAAATAATAACAATAAAAATTAATAAAGTTTAAATGAAAATAAATAAACAAACGATTTAAATTAAACCAACAACAAATAATTAAAGTAGTATTAAAATACAACAATTTAAAATTAATAATAATAATAATAATAATAATAATAATAATAATAATAATAATAATAATAATAATAATAATGAGATGATTAATTTGAAAGCTAAACAGAGTTTTAGGGTAAAAATAGAAATAAAATAAAGCAAAAGGACCGAATTGTAATGCACTATAAGAGGGGAGGAACCATTGGGGAAATTATTCCCCCCATCCAAAACGCGCAGCTTCAAGGAGGATTAAATTGAAAAAAATAAAATTCCATGGTATAAATTAAAAACCAAAAGAATGAATTTAAAAACCAAAAAAATGCGGAGGGGCTAAACGTGCAAATATCCTATTTGTTGAAAACACGTGGATCCTTGGGAGCGGTTCTATCGATGCACGGGTTGCCTCAAAACGACATCGTTTTGAGGCTTATGAGCTTAGGCCAAAACAACGCCGTTTTGACCCCTTATTTAAGCCCAAAAAAATATTTTATTCTTCATTTCAACCCTTACCTAAAAAAAAAAAATCCTCTCAACTCTCTCTCCCTTCCCAAAATCCGACTGTCGAAACCATTTTTTGAAAACAATGGGGATTGACTTTTGAAAACAAAAATGTGGAGTCGCCACCAATCTTTTATTTAGGTGTGATTGGATCACTTAATAAAACATTTTAAAACAATTTTGGTCCACATAAATTTAAAAATGGGTTCGGGAGCTGGTTACGTATGAGGAAGGGTTAGCACCCTCATTACGCCCAAAAAATTGGTACCAAATTGATTCGATGCTATCCTTATGTTAAAGATTTTTATTTTTAAAAAAAAATCTTTCAAAGCACGGTTCTTTAAAATGTGTGAATAGTTCGAGTTAACTGTCAAAATTCTCTCGTTTCAAAGTTATGCAGCATCATACCCAGCACGATTGGATACGATTCTTTATACCTTCAAAAATACGAAAAAACTCGTACACTAAAATTATAAAAGGATATCCAAATATTTAGTTCACCGAAAAAAATCATACCTAACACGGTAGGGCACGATTTTCCGAATTCCCAAATATTGGATATTGCCTTATTTCAGAATTTTTGAATAAGAAGGAAAATTGGAAATTTGCTCAAAATGCATTTATTTTTCTTGAAAAAAAAATGAGACAACGAATACCAATCAAAACATTGAAATTTGAGTCACGATGCAATAATATAGGAAAAATCAAAGTTGCAAACATGGATTACTATATGAAATTGTAGCACCCCAAACCTGGCCCAAACGTTAAGGCCGAATCCGACGTGCCACTTTGAAGTCAAAAACCCGTGTTCCCTTTTTAGTGTTCTAAAAAAGCCGACTTTTGTCAAACTAACCAAGTGAATAGAAGCTGGGCACCAGGTAGGTATCCATAACAGAGGAGGTGAGCCATGAAGGCTGCTTAAGTACCAAGCTCTCCGATTGGATCCAATCTTAGACATGTCCACATCCATTGCTACACTTGGTTATAACAAGTTGAAATTTCTTTGAGTGGTTATCTTTGGTAAATTGAATATTCGTGACATAGTGTTATTTAAAAAAAAAGAAGTATCGTTTTGAAATCGTGCCCTAAGTCTAGCCCATTTGAATTATTATCCATCAATTTAAAGTTGTTTAAAATAATATAATCCCAAAAAATCAAAGAAGAAAATAAAGTTAAAATGGCCTTATTACAACCCAAAAATTAAATAGTAATTAAAAATAACTTAAGAAAACCAATCTCTTTTTCAAACCCAAAAGTGTTCACCATGGCCACTCTGAATCCCCTCCGGCTCCAAGTCACCCACATCAAGGCTCACCTGCAAGGTTAAAGAAGGGGTGAGTTTGGGAAAACTCAGTGTGTAAGGAAAATCCATTCAAAGCCCAAGTCACTCAAGCCCATTGGGCCTAAGCCCATTCAGTATCAGTGGTCTCGGGCGAGCCCTTTTCAGACATAATAAACCGGGCCTTAGCCCTTATTTAGATAACATGATGGCCCATAGGCCCATTTCAAAATACATGCAACATCAGAAACATATGCAAGCCCATTTGGGAGACTACTCAACCCACCAACCACTACACTCCACCCGTACCAGCCATACACTCCATGTGGGAATAGCTCAACCCACCCGCCCAACACTCCACATTGCAACCTTGTCTGCTCGATTAACGAAAGAATTGAGGCAAAGCCTCCGAAGACGTGGACAAGCCACTTTCAATTACTTCCTCTGTCAATATCCCAGTCCATGCATCGATAATAACAACATGGCATGCGATAAATAACAACAAATCAAACATGCATTTAGGTCAATTTAACCCTAGGGGTATTTGGTAATTTATCTCCTAAGGGTAAAATTGTAAATTTTCACTTTTAAAGGTATTTCAGTAATTTATCTATTTTAGGGTTTTTCATGCATATTCCTACCTTTCACGTACTAATGTAATCACTACTGAGGGTTCTTACCGAATTGGGCAGTTAGCCCATCATTCCAATTTTGGCCCATTAAGCCCAAAAATATCGAGGCACGTAAATCATGCACTTTGCGGTCAAACATTGTAGCTTACCAAAACATTAATCGATTTACCTCACGAGCATTCGCACACTCGCAAATCTACAAAATACCGGTTTTCGGCTTTTTGGCTTTTCGACTTTTGCCGATCTAGACTAAGAAAGAGGGTGTTAGTTACACACACATTTTGCGACGATATCTCGACAAGATCCACACACGAACCGCCTACAATTGGATTACTAACACGTTAATCTAACTATTCAAATACAAACTACGATTAACCCCTTACAATATTCAGCCAACCACACCTACAGATCATAGTAAGCTTATAAGAAATCAATAAGCAACTCATTAACAAATTTTTGTCAATGTTTACCACATAATCATAATTTCACCGCAAGTCGTCTTCCGAGCAACATCACTAAATCATTTATAACTGAGCTACGAAACTCCAAATCAAGTGCCGTTAATTTTCCTGAAAATAGACTCATATATCTTCTATCCATAAAATTTTCAGAATTTTTGGTTTAGCTAATCAATACCAGATTTTCTCAAAGTTTCCCATGTTTCACCGCTTGACTAATCTGACCACTCTTCATTGCGAATCAAATTTCTCATTGTACAGAATTCAAAATATGTTCTTGTTTATTTCATTTGAAACTAGACTCATTAAGCTTTAATTACATAATTTATTCAGCTTCTAATTCATCTCCCACAATTTATGATGATTGTCCAAAGTCACGTTCTATGCTGCTGTCCCAAGCGGATTTATTACCAAATCACTCTTTCACACCTAACTTGCATGCTTGTTATTTAAACATGTATATCACCAATCAATCATCACATATCTATGATTTTACTTAAGTATAATCTCCATTTCATCATTTTAAAGCACAACATGTTAGCCGATTTTTCCCCTTAGCATCTAAGGCACATGCATGCTCATTTGTTTGGCTCAACTTCACCTATCTTCCATTTTTCATCAAAAGAACATGAAATAACAACCAAAAACCAAAATATGCTTCATGAGTTAGGGTAGAATCAAGAAGAACTCATGAACATCAAGATAGAAGCAAAGTACCAAGAACTTACCTTCAATTTTTTCCCCCTCCTAGTGACCGAATATTCAAGGGTTTCCTCCCCTATTTGCTCTCTCTCAAATTCGGCTATGAAGAACAAAGAATGAACAAAAATCTTCCTTTACTTCCTTTTCTTATTCTTATCACTCAACATTTTATGACACATAAATGATATACTAATATTTGTGCCATACTCATGCCATAATTCCAATAAAAATATGCCCATAATGCTTACCATGCCCATCATCCATTAACTATTAAAATGCTAATGCCCATCATCCATTAACTATTAAAATGCTAAAATGCATACATTATCAACTATCCATCACCTTAGTCGGCCACTACATTAAAAGTAGGGAATTTGACATGCAAATCCTCCTATTTTGCACTACTATTTATTTGGCCACTACAAATTAGCCTATAGCATTTTCAAACATTTTCACATAGGTCTTATTTCATAATTTCACCCCCTTTTTCTTATGGAACAAAAATTAACTAAAATTGTCGGGTTCTATCTTAAGCTTGGGCCTTCTAGAGGCCCACTAACATAATTAAACCTATGCCAACATTCACAGAATTCCTTAAAATTGGGGCGTTACAGAAATATTATACAAGTAAACAAAAAGAGCAAATTAACATACGCACAATAGCAATGGGCTCACATCCAAGAAACAAATTAGAAGGAAATATAACAAGTTTCAAACATAGATGGACAAAAATTTCAGTAATAGCGCAAAAAGGCTAATAATCAATATGAAACAATAATACATGAAATAATATGAAAACAAAAGTGACACATAGCATACAAAACAATTTGGAAACAATTTGAAAACTATTAAATATATGAAAACTTACAAAATGAACAACACATGATTGGGTTTGAAATGATGTACATATATAAAATAAAACTAAGAATATGCAAATGAATATCAAAATAAACATTGTGAAGGAAGAAAATTTGGAGCTAATAACATGCAAGAATATTTTAAAAACGAAACCTATATATTTAAAGGTGTTAATGTACATACAATAATAAAAATCAATAAAACAATATATAATGAAAATATAATATAATAACAAAGAATAAACAATATACATGAAAGAAGAACAAACCAATATACAATAAAACTATATATACATGAGAGACTCTTAAATAACTAAGAAATAATAATATATGTATTTTTAAAGAATAAATTATATAGATAATAAATTTAAAGGAAATACAAATAAACATATTTAAAAGAAATTATATATATAATAACATAGAATTAATAGTGTTTATAATATAAAACTAATTTTAATATAAATTATATTTTACTAATATATATACATAAGGGTAGTTGAATTAAATATTATGGAAAAATTTCAAACAATATGATAATATAGAATATATTAAAATAATAACTATATAATTAAACAAATAAAGAAAAAAACAAATGTTGATGAAATAATAGATTGAAATGAAGTAAAAAAAATGATTAGAGCAATTCAAAATGTATATATAAATAATTTTCTAAAGAAATGAATATAAAATATATATATATATATATATTGAGATGAAAGAAAAACTTAATTGAAGTAAAATCAAACTTAAAAAGATAATTAATAAAAAAACTATTGAAATAATGACTAAATTACAGTACGCGCGAACGTTTAGGGATTAAAACTGAAAATAACCCAGATCCAAAAACATGGCGCCTAGATGCGTACCTAATTGCAAAGACAGGCAAATTCTAGGGACAAATTGTAACAAAATAAAATGTAAATAAGGATCAATTTAATGGTCTGCGCGAGGACGAAGGACTAGTCGCGCAATTTGACCATTCGAAGTACCAAAGCATGGATCCGATACATGGATTGGGTGTGCACGTGGATTTTCGCCCTTTTCTACACGGCACCTCTTCAAATATTTCATAAAAAACAAAAGGGAAAAAAAACCTAAGATGATTCCCTATTTTTTTCTAAACGAAATCAAAACAAAGAACCCTTCCCATCTCTCTCTCATTCAGCCGAACCTGAAGGTTCCTTGCCCCATCGCCGTTTTGCTTCCGTATTTTAGCCGACGAACATCGTGCGAAGGCCTAATCTAGCCTCGTTCGAACACGAATCCGAGAGTTTTGCTAAGCTTAACCTCAATCCTCATCTAGGCTTCGATTACCACGAAGCAAACAAGGATTTCAAAGCCTCTTCAAGAAGATAAGTGTCTACGCCTTTATTTATTTGTTTTTTACTTACAGTAATGAAAATCAAAAAAGAAATAAAAGCAAAATCAAGAGAAAAAAACGAGACTTAAAATCACCTCTTGGAAACTATTTTTGAATTCCTTTCTCTATTCAAACTTTTTGTACAGATTTGTATCCGTATCCCCCCCTTTTTACATCCTTTCATTCGGTTTTATAGCCGAAAATAGAAAATAAAATAAATAAGAAAAAATACAAATTTTCCTATTGTCATTTGCTGTCAATTGCTACTTGCTGTTGTGATTGTTAGTCTGTTGCAGATGTGCATGGCGTGACGCATGTGGAGGAGCAATGACGCGTGTGGAAGCCGTTGTGGAGCATGGAGGCTGGGGACTCTGCGGAAGCTGCTGGTGTATGTTGTAGCACTAAGCAGTAGGCTAGGAATTGTTGTTTTGGGCCATGTATTTTGTTGGGTCTAGTATTTTTGGTTGTTGGGCTATGTAAGAAATGGACATTAGACTTTATTATTTATTTATTTTTTATATTTTGATTTGTTTTTTAGTTTTTGTGTAAGCTCGAGCACAAATTGGGTTTTACAGCTGCCTCTCTTTGCTCATTGTCGTATAATGAGAATAGAGCAAAGACTTTAAATAGAGCCAATTTTGCCCGATTTTGCTGAATCTTAACTGTAACTTTAGGGAAATAGGACTGGTGACTTAAATCTGCTCCATTGCCAATACATGGAGATAAGATTCGTCATCCTCGATTTGCTCCACTACTGCTTAGGGAGATAAGATCTTCAATCCTCAGTCTGCTTTCTTGCTACCCTAGAAAGATAAAACTCATTCTTTAACCTGCTCTCTTGCTACCTCAGAGAGATAAAACTGATGGTAAGATCTGCTCCATTGCCGATATATGGAGATAAGATTCACCATCTTCGATCTGCCCCACTGCAACTTCAGGGAGATAAGATCTTCAATTTTCAGTCTGCTTTCTTGCTACCCCAGAAAGATAAGACTCATTCTTCAACCTGCTCTCTTGCTACCTCAGAGAGATAAGGCTAGTTGTAAAATCTGCTCCATTGCCAATACATGGAGATAAAATTCACCATCTTCGATTTGCTCCACTACTACTTAGGGAAATAGATCTTCAATCTTCAGTCTGCTTCCTTGCTACATCAGGAAGAAAAGACTACAATCGCCAACCTGCTCTCTTGTTACCACAGAGAGATAAGGTCAGTGGTAAAATCTACTCCATTGCCGATACATGGAGATAAGATTCACTGTCTTCGATCTGCTCCACTGCAACTTCAGGGAGATAAAACCTGTCACTTCAACCTGCTCCACTGCAACATCAGGGAGATAAGGTTTGTAATCTTTGATCTATTCCACTGCAACTTCAAGGATATAAAATCTGACTTTATCGATGTTACTACACCGTCCTCTTGGACCTGTCCTGTATACTCGGTTTCATGTATCATGCTTATGCCAAATAATTAGAATGCTATGATTAACATGAATCAAATACTCCTAACTAGATGTGATGCTGATGTCAAATAATTTGGATGCTATGATCGAAATGAATGAAATGCTCCTAACTAGATGTGATGTTTATGTCAAATAATTAGGATGCTATGATCAAAATGAACCAAGTGCTCCTAATTAGATGTAATGTTGTTGTCACATAATTAGGATGCTATGATCGAAATGAATCAAATGCTCCTAACTAGATGTGTTATGAATGATATATGAATGCAAAGATGAAAATGATCTTTTTTAAATGATTTTTTTTCTTTTTTTTTGGTAAAAAATGCTTAAGGTATCATCTCTTGTTGTTCACCAGAGCATTATCACTGATTTATTATGCTGCCATCCTGTTCGGGTGGTATTCTTAACAGAAAAACCCAAAGAAACAACCATATTCTACTCAGCAAGCTTGCCCCGCTGTTATTTCAGAGTCCCTTACACTGTAGTCTTCTAGGACATGAAGTTTGTACTTCCCACTACAACTTCAAGGGAATAACATTTGGTTTTTTTCTATCCATCCTGCTGCAACTCAGAGGTATAGGATTTGCATCATCTTTAAACAATTGAATCTGTTACACCATTCCCTGGGTGTAATGAACAGACGTATGTGCTTGATATCCGTATGAAAGCAGAATACCCCTTTTCTTTTCTCGAGAATAACCCCATTACTCATTCTTTACTGGGATTATAACACCAATTAATATCTTTGACAGAAAATCCAAAGAGATAATCTCAATTTGGGTTTAAACATTTCCAACCCTTAAGCTTGGTGAGTTTTAAACAATAGTCCTGTTTCAGGATCTTGTATTATTTAGAAACTCCCCAAAGTAATATGCGAAATTCCCCTTGTGAAAGTATTATTAGTCTCAAAAATCATTATTTCAATGCAAAATGCTTGAAAAAGATCATAACCATGGACAAGAAAGGAATTAATTGAGAACATAGCTCGAAACAAATAAGCAAATGCAACCAAGAAAGAAATTTACTAGAACGTGTCTTGAAAAGAACAAGGATATCAAAGATAACAAAAAAAGGTAAAAATGGAAAGCTAGGTGCCCCAGATATCGCAGCTTGAGCTTTTTTGTACCAACTTCTTGAGGACTATTTTGAGCTCAATCTGTGTTTAGTGGATCCGGAGTACTTTGTCAATGCCCCAAGACGTAACATTCTTCTTTCATTGTTAATTCAGGCATAGCAAGACCATTTTATGCCCAATTTTGATCCAAATTTGAGCCGCCCTTTTCGGGTTTTCAACTCAAATCCCCTTTGGTCTCAAAGCGTCCTTTGCATTGCCCTGGCCTCTCCTTTTTCTTTCTTTTTTCAATTTCTTTGATTGATTCTTTCTTCTTCTTCTTTTTTATTTTTTTATTTTGATTTTTTTTTAAAAGTCTCAAGGCGCCCTTTGCTGGTTTTCACCTTGGCCTCTCCCTTTTAGGTAGAATACTCTTTGACTGCATTTTGAATTCCCCGAACTGGGAAAATCTTTTCGGTCAATATCAATGCTCCTCCAAAACAGGCCTCCTTTACATAAGGTCTCTTTTAGTTTGGCATATTTCTTCCTTTGAAGTCCTTTTGTATAGAAAGGATCTTCTTCAATGTCAAGCTCCCCTCATAGAATTCTCGAGGATAAACCTTTCTGTTATAAGCCCACATCATCTGACTGTGACGGATATCCTTTAAATTTGACTGATCATATCAGGATTGGACCCATTCTAATTCATCCAACTTTAGTTCTGCCAAGACTCGAAGAAAAAGAATCTCGTTCTCAAAAATTGTTTCAGTCCTATAAATCAATGTGTTGCCTCGGCGAAGGTCCAAGCCCACGTTCGACAAATATATAAGGTAAATGATAACTTCTTTATGCCAATCCTTACAAGACTCAGTCATTTTTCACTATGACCTTTGTTCTATTGTTTGCTTTTCCTTTTCTTTTTTCTATTTTTCTACTTTTGTTTTTCTTTTTGGATGCATTTGCTGCACTGTGATATAGTGTCTGATCTTTGAACAGACTGCAAACTTTTAACATTGTGCAGTTGTATTAGAAGTGATCTTTTCTGACATTACTTGTTAGCAACCCCCCTTTTTTTTTTTTGATTTGATGACTATCGATCTTGTAATATTGACATATGAAGTGACCTTTACACTTTTCGTGAAGTAATCAATGACTGCCAAGATGAATCGATATATATTAGACGAGAATGGCCTGATAACATCCATGCCCCACATAGAGAAAATCTGTGAAGAGATAAATGAGACACATGAATCTTGTCTCTCTAAATACAGCCTAACTAATACGACCCCCTCCATGGTGAATCAACAGTACCCAAACCTCACGATTAGCGTGGCTACCATAAAACTATCAACACGTGTCCTTTTGACATCGTATAGACATTTTTTATTGTCCACAGATCTTAGTATCGTAGGTATGCGAGAACATCTTTGAATCCTTGGAGTAACTCAATGACGATTCATTTTGTCTTTGTGATGACTCAGGTTTCACTCTTTGCCTCTTGCTCACAATGTTCACTGACCCTTTGTAAAGTAGGATCTGTTTTTCATCTTGTTCTACCATCCTTAACAAATCAGGAAATAAGTCACAATCTCTGCCATCTTCAAAGTCCTGAGATCCGCTTAAACACCTATCTTACCCCAAAAGGGAGTCAGTTACAGTGTTGCTCATGGCATTAATATCTGGGGACCTATAGTAGGTACAAAGGCAAATTCCAAAGAATAAATGATTCTAAGGATAATTATTTGTATGGTATGATCATGAATGAAGAAAAAAAGCATATTTGAAAAATAGTCCAAAGAACAAAAGAATATAAAAAGAATGAAAGAATATTTACTCAAAAAGAATGCATTTTATTGAAATAAAAATTTTGGACACAAGCCTATTTCACAAAAGGATTCTTATTGCCCCTAGGCTAAAAGCAACAAGCGCGTTTTGAACATTACTCTAGATTAGCTTTAAAAATACAGGGATCTCTTCCATATCCCATTGCTTAAAACACCCCCAAGTACATAAGGGTTTGGAAACTTTTATTCCCTGGACCTCTCTTTGGATATGTCATTCAAATTCTCTTTGATGATTAATGGTTATAACCCTTGGCTAGCCTATGTTGACCAATTTGGAAGGGATGCTCACAATGTTCACTTCATTTACCTTATTTCCCGAGGTTACCTTTTGGTACTTTCTCCCATATCTATTTTCCCATTTCTTATCGCATCTTCAATCATATCACCGGACATTACTATATCTGAAAAACTCAGAATAGCGCTTCCCAACATATAATTAATGAGCGGGGCTTCCAGAGTATTGATGAAAAGCATTGCAGTCTCCTTCTCCAAAAGAGGCGGTTGGACTTGTGTTGCTACCTCTCTCCATATTTGGGCATATTGCCTGAAGCTCTCCTTTTGCTTCTTTTCCATATTCTGCAGGGTAATTCTATCGGGTACCATGTCTGTTACATGGCTATACTGCTTCATAAAAGCTTCTGCTAAGTTCTTCTATGAATGGATTTTAACACGACCCAATTGATTATACCATTTAGCTGCTGACCCGATCAGACTGTCCTAGAAGCAATGAATTAATAATTGGTCGTTGTTAACATACCCTGTCATCCTTCGACAGAACATTGTGATGTGAGCTTCAGGATAACTGGTCCCATTGTACTTTTCAAACTTTGGAATATTAAATTTTGGCGGGAGTACTAGATCGGGGACCAAACTTAGATCCTTAGCGTCAATCCCATAGTAGAAGTCAACATTCTCCATTGCTTTCAATTTTTCCTCCAACCACCTATACCGATCCTCAAGTTGTTTTGGCAAATCCCTCTATGTTTTTTCCATTTCACCTAGATCAGGAACTTCAAGATTGATTGGGTTACCCCCCGATTGGAGCCTGAGCCTATCGGATAATCTACCGGTGCAGAAGTATCGGCCTGATATTGCTGATTTTTTATAATAGGTATATCTTGCAGATATGTCTAAACATTTTTCTGGGTGAAACTCGGAGGGTAGAGAGGCTCCTCCTTGTCCTTCCTAGTATTGATCATGGAACTTTTCCTTTCTTCAAGCCCCTTTGTCAGCAATTGGGACAAATGATTCATTATATTCCTTTGAGACTCTAGCACCTGGTCTCTCATCTCCTGTCAAATCTTTGCTAGTTGCTCTTGCATCTGTATTTGTAACTCGTCTAGCATCTCTCTTTGAAGTTGTTCAAGTCTTTCCAATCTTTGGTCCATATCTTTTGTCTTAGCACGGGTACCGTAACGACGCTTGGTTGGTAAGTTTTTATTGGTTCCCAGATTAACTGAATTGATTTCAACTAATTAGGGACCCTTTTATGAAAATCTAATGCAAATGATGTAATGATGCAAATGTATGGGATGAATGCAAAAGAAAGAAAGGTGTTGATTTTGAATTTAATTCCATTAGAACAACTTTTCTAGAAAACAAATTCCTTTACATAAAACAAATTGCATATACGGCCTTGCTTTCATATTCTAGGCGAAGACACTGATCCCTTTTCTTCATGAAATCCAAATCTCACAAGCCTTTAAAAAATGCCTCCACTAGCTCTTCTTGGCTTGATCCAGGCCACGACTCATTATCCTCACAACGTTGATTAGCTTCGTTTAGAAAATCAAGATACGACGGCTCTTGAACAATCTTTATCGGCTTAAATTTTCAGGTAAAAACTTGTTTTTCTCCACGAACTGTCAGCATTCTTCCGTCAATTCAGACAACCGTATTATAATCCACTTTATCAGGAAATTTGTTTTCTTATAACAAACTGTTCTATTTAGTAATCAAATATGAATCAACACCTCCTTTCTATGATGATGTAATGCAATGCAGTTATAAACAAAACACGTTAGTACATGAGAAATAAATAACAAATAAAATACCTATTCGGGTGACCACTAAACTTGGGCAAGGTTCTACCTAAGGTGAACTCTCAAGGTTCGCTATATGTAGCTCGGTTCTAGAGTAAAGGTACCCGAACTAGCAAATTTCTCAATCCTCACCCATTATAGGCTTATATGGATCGAGTTCGGTTCGGGGGAATACATTTTCCTATGACCATACGGAGATGAAAATCTCACGAAATCATAGGTACGGATGTATCCCGAAAGCAATCCACTAGCCCATACGGAGGTGAAAACCTCACGAAGGCATAGCTTCTCATTCCTACTTAAAGGTATAACCACAGCGGCCATGCAATGCAATGCAATATTATTCTACAAGACCCACAATCATACCAATCAAATGCAATCAAAAGAATCATGACTTTCAAAACAAATTTTCAATTCTTTGACAAAAGGGCAACAAATAATCAATTTTATGGCCTGACTCTATTTGTTCAATCCCCAGCGGAGTCGCCAAGCTGTCGAAACCATTTTTTGTTTTGAAAACAATAGGGATCGACTTTTGAAAACAAAAATGTGGAGTCGCCACCAATCTTTTGTTTAGGTGTGATTGGATCACCTAATAAAACATTTTAAAACAATTTTGGTCCGCATAAACTTAAAAATGGGTTCGGGAGCCGGTTACGTATGAGGAAGGGTTAGCACCCTCATTACGCCCAAAAAATTGGTACCAAATTGATTCGATGCTATCCTTATGTCAAAGATTTTTATTTTTAAAAAAAAAATCTTTCAAAGCACGGTTCTTTAAAATGTGTGAATAGTTCGAGTTAACTGTCAAAATTCTCTAGTTTCAAAGATATGCAGCATTATACCCAGAACGATTGGATACGATCCTTTATACCTTCAAAAATACGAAAAAACTCGTACACTAAAATTATAAAAGGATATCCAAAACCGAAAAAAATCATACCCAACACAGTAGGGCACGATTTCCCGAATCCCCAAATATTGGATATTGCCTTATTTCAGAATTTTTGAATAAGAAGGAAAATTGGAAATTTGCTCAAAACGCATTTATTTTTCTTGAAATAAAAATGAGACAACTAATATCAATCAAAACATTGAAATTTGAGTCACGATGCAATAATATAGGAAAAATCAAAGTTGCAAACATGGATTACTATATGAAATATTATACAAGTAAACAAAAAGAGCAAATTAACATACGCACAATAGCAATGGGCTCACATCCAAGAAACAAATTAGAAGGAAATATAACAAGTTCCGAACATAGATGGACAAAAATTTAGTAATAGCGCAAAAAGGCTAATAATCAATATGAAACAATAATACATGAAATAATATGAAAACAAAAGCGACACATAGCATACAAAACAATTTGGAAACAATTTGAAAACTATTAAATATATGAAAACTTACAAAATGAACAACACATGATTGGGTTTGAAATGACGTATATATATAAAATAAAACTAAGAATATGTAAATGAATATCAAAATAAACATTGTGAAAGAAGAAAATTTGGAGCTAATAACATGCAAGAATATTTTAAAACGAGACCTATATATTTAAAGGTGTTAATGTACATACAATAATAAAAATCAATAAAACAATATATAATGGAAATATAATATAATAACAAAGAATAAACAATATACATGAAAGAAGAACAAACCAATATACAATAAAACTATATATACATGAGAGACTCTTAAATAACTAAGAAATAAAATATATGTATTTTTTAAAGAATAAATTATATACATAATAAATTTAAAAGGAAATACAAATAAACATATTTAAAAGAAATTATATATATAATAACATAGAATTAATAGTGTTTATAATATAAAACTAATTTTAATATAAATTATATTTTACTAATATATATACATAAGGGTAGTTGAATTAAATATTATGGAAAAATTTCAAACAATATGATAATATAGAATATATTAAAATAATAACTATATAATTAAACAAATAAAGAAAAAAACAAATGTAAATGAAATAATAGATTGAAATGAAGTAAAAAAATGATTAGAGCAATTCAAAATGTATATATAAATAATTTTCTAAAGAAATGAATATAATATATATATATATATATATATATATTGAGATGAAAGAAAAACTTAATTGAAGTAAAATCAAACTTAAAAAGATAATTAATAAAAAAACTATTGAAATAATGACTAAATCACAGTACGCGCGAACGTTTAGGGATTAAAACTGAAAATAACCAAGATCCCAAAACATGGCGCCTAGATGCGTACCTAATTGCAAAGATAGGCAAATTTTAGGGACAAATTGTAACAAAATAAAATGTAAATAAGGATCAATTTAACGGTCTGCGCGAGGATGAAGGACTAGTCGCGCAATTTGACCATTCGAAGTGACAAAGCACGGATCCGGTACATGGATTGGGTGTGCACGTGGCACCTCTTCAGATATTTCATAAAAAAACAAAAGGGAAAAAAAAAACCTAAAATGATTCCCTATTTTTTTCTAAACAAAATCAAAACAAAGAACCCTTCCCATCTCTCTCTCATTCAGCCGAACCTGACGGTTCCTTGCCCCATCGCCATTTTGCTTCCATATTTTAGCCGGCGAACATCGTGTGAAGGCCTAATCTAGCCTCGTTCAAACACGAATCCGAGAGTTTTGCTAGGCTTAACCTTAATCCTCATTTAGGCTTCGACTACCACGAAGCAAACAAGGATTTCAAAGCCTCTTCGAGAAGATAAGTGTCTACGCCTTTATTTATTTGTTTTTTACTTACAATAATGAAAATCAAAGAAGAAATAGAAGCACAATCAAGAGAAAAAAACCGGGACTTAAAATCAACTCTTGGAAACTGTTTTTGAATTCCTTTCTCTATTCAAACTTTTTGTACAATTTTTTATCCGTATCCCCCCTTTTTACATCCTTTCATTCGGTTTTATAGTCGAAAATAGAAAATAAAATAAATAAGAAAAAAATACAAATTTTCCTACTGTCCTTTGCTGTTATTTGCTGCCAATTGCTGCTTACTGTTGTAATTGTTAGTCTGTTACAGGTGTGCATGGCGTGACGCGTGTGGAGGAGCAATGACACGCGTGGAAGCCGTTGTGGAGCATGGAGCCTGGGGACTCTACGGAAGTTGCTGGCGTATGTTGCAGCACTAGGCAGTAGGCTAGGAATTGTTATTTTGGGCCATGTATTTTGTTGGGTTTATTATTTGTGGTTGTTGGGCTATGTAAGAAATGGACATTGGACTTTATTATTTATTTATTTTTTTATATTTTGATTTGTTTTTTAGTTTTTGTGTAAGCTCGTCACAAATTGGGTCTTACACCGACCATGGCCTCGGTTGCCTGACCACCGTGGCCGGAGGAACCAAAAAATGCCTCCTTTTAGTATTTTCGACCTCCCGAGCCCATTTTCGATATCGAAACCCCCGAAAAACTAAAAAAACCCCCCAAAACCTAAGAAACCTTTCGATTTTCGACCACCTATCCTCGAAGGTGACTACCTCTGATTTTCATGATGTTGAAAACCCAATCACTAGGTGAGTTTCTTCTCCGCCTTTTCCTTTTTTTATTATTTCCACATGTAAAAAATAAAATGAAATAGAAATTTAAAAGCAGTAGGAAAACAATCACCTTTTCTTTCAAATTTTTGTTTTTTTGTATGTGATTTCTATTTTTTGTATCCCTAAAATTACAAAGTGGTTGCTGGCTTTTATAGCCGAAATAATTTTTTTCTTTTTCTTTTTGTTTTCTCTTTTGCTACTATTTTTGTTGTCCTTGCTGTTGCGTGTTTTGTTTTTCTTTGCAGGTGACAGTGATGGAGCAGGTGGTGGCAGAGTGTTTACTGAAACTAGGTTTAGGTTTTTGGGCCACTGAGCATGTAATTTTTTTTTGGGTCTAATATTTTTTGTAAATGGACTTGGGCTTATTATTTTTTGTTTTGATTTTGTTTATTTGATTTGGGTCCGGGCCGGGCAAAACAGGCCTATTACAGCTGCCCCTCTTTGCTCATTTTCGTGTAATGAGAATGGAGCAAAGACTTTAAAAGGGCCAATTTTGCCTGGATCTGCCGAGTCTTGACTTCTTTCAGTGCTTCTCTTCTTCAGGTAGCTTTATTCCAATCCACTGCATCCTCAAGGGTATAGGAATTGTTGCTTCAATCCACCCCACTACAACTTCAAAGAGATAAGATTTGTGGATTCACCGATCTTACTACACTGTCCTCTAGGGGGATGTGACCTGTAGAATCGATTTCATGGGCCTATGCTTATGCCAAATGATTAGGATGCCATGATCAGAATGAATCAAATGCTCCTAATTAGAAGTGTATGAATGATATTCGCATGAATGCAGAATTTCATTTTGCGAGAATGATCCCTTTTTAATACTTAGGTTGTCATTGCCCGCTATTCATCAAGGTTCTGTCCCTGATGTGTTTTTCTGCCTTTTTTGCTCAGCTGGTATCTTTGACAGAAAATCCAAAAAAAAAAAATCACTATTTGCTCAGTTGGTTTGCTCCACTGCAACTTTAGGGAGATAAAATTTGTGGTTTCTTCCATCCATCCCCCTGCAACTCAGGGGTATAGGATTTGTACCATCTTCAATCCATCCTACTGCAGCTCAAAGGTATAGGATTTGTATCTTCCCACTATAATTCAAGGGTATAGGATCTGTAGCACCCCAAACCCAGCCCAGATGTTATGACCGGATCCGACATGCCACATCGAAGCGTTCAAAACATTTTATTTTGTTGATCCAGAAAAACTTACTTAGTGTTTTAAAAGATAATTTCATTATAAGTTAAAGTGAATGGAAGTCATGCACCGGTAGGAAACCGAAAAGAGGTGGTGAGTCCATCTGACCGCTATACCAAGCTCCTTCGGATCCAATCCTAGACATGCATACCGCCATTGCCACACCTTAACGTCATGGATATTTCTAGAAAACTGATTTGATTAAGTCATTTTTAGGAAAAGTGATTAATCTTGTAAAATACTTTAACTGTGGAAGCTTTGCTTGTTGTCGTGTTATTTTGAAATCAATTGTTGTTTTTGAAAACGCGCTCTAAAGCTATCCAATTTCAACAGTTAAATATAAGTAATACCTATCTTAGTAATACATATTAAAACCATAAAAAATAATTAAGCGGCCTTATTACATTTAAAAACCCAAACCTCAACGTAAATAATTGGGGAAACTCAGTGTGTGAGTGTTGTAGGCCAATTTTGGCCCGTTTACAAAATACCCAGGCCCATTAAACCATTTAACCCATCCTCAAACCCAAAACCTAAAATTAACCTAGCCCAACATCCAAGCCCAATTCCAAAACCCTAGACTCCCACTTGCCTCTTCCCACTCTCCCATCTTTCTGCCACCAAAGCACCATTCCCACTCTCCCATCTTTTCGCCACCAAAGACCACTCCCACTCTCCCATCTTTCTCTGCCAAAGACCATCACACACCCCATTGTCCATGCCCATGCCCCGCAAACAAGCAAAAATGAAGCAAGAATAGAGAATAATAATAAAGTATGTAAAAATTAGGCTATATAAAGCCACCCAAACAACAAAAAAAGGGAAAGGGAAAAAAGTTTGTATCAAGAACACACAAAAAGGAAAGCTCAGAAGAATCAAGGAAGAAAAGAGTATTACCGGATCTACCACGTGGCCGCTCCCCTTTCCGTTTGGCACGGTGAATCGCCGGTGATGATGGGTGTTGAAACCTTAACTGAAGAAAGGAGGAAGAGATAAAAGAGGGAAGGAAAAAAAAATCAAACAAAAATTCCAGCACCAAAAAAATTTCCAAAAAAATTTTCAGCAAAAAAACCAAAAAAACAATAGAACAACCCAAAACAAATTCAAATTAGAGATTGAAGAAACAAAAAATCTAAGGTGATTTTTTTATATTTTATTTTAATCCAATTTTAAGTTTTTAACCTATATATATTAAAACATAAAATATAAATAAAATAAAATAAAAACAAAAAAAGATTTTTTTTTTACCTTTCCAAACAACTGTGTGCGGTGGTGGTGGCCGCTATTGGCGAGCCTCGGTGACCGTCGCCTGACCGGATTTCCTTCCTCCCTTCTCTCTCCTCTCTCTCCCTTCTCTCTTCCCTCTCTCTTCTTTTTTTCTTTCCCTCCTCCAAATGATTTTTTTGGGTTATTTTTGGCCTTATATAGCCCTCCAAAACGACGTCGTTTTGGGGGTTGTCATTTAACCCCAAAACGACGTCGTTTTGACTTGGACCGGTTCGACCCGACCCGACCCGCCTAGGATCCTTTGTTTTTTTAAGGAAGGGCAAATTGCGCTTTTAGCCCTTCCGCTTTTATTACTTTACAATTAAGTCATTTTTGTTTTTTAATTTGGCCCCGAATTTGTCGCGATTTTCAATTTAGTCCACAATGATGTCTGCATTTTATGGGAAGGAATATTTGCTGTTTTGGTCCCCGATGTTTCGCGTGTGTTTAATATAGTCCTTTCCTTTTATTTTATTTCAATTTTGCCCCAAATATTTTGTTTTTAGCTCAACTTAATCCTTTTAGTTATTTTACTATTTAAATCAATTATTTTAGTATTATTATTATATTTTATTCACTTATGTAGTGTGTTAATATTTTTATCATTTCTAATATATATATATATATATATATATATTATGTGTATTATATATATATATTATGTATATATGCCATTAGTTATATATTTCTTATGTATATATTCTTAAATACTATTATATACATATATATATATATATATGTATATTTTAAATTCCATATTGTGTATATATTATTATTACAAATTATTACTATTGCTAGTATTATTATAACTATTATTATATTAGTGTATATTTTATATACATATATATATATATATATATATTTTGCACATATCATTATTTTATATTATTGTTGTAAATTTTTATGTATATATTTTTTATGTACGTTTCCCAATATTTTCTTTTATTGTAGATATTATTATTATTATTATTACATACTTTTATTTTATATATATACATATATATGTATTTTTATGTACATATTATTATTTTATATTATTATTACCAAATATATCATTTTTCCTATTTTATTATTAGTACATGACTTGTTTCTATTTTGTAAATATCATTATTATTGTTATTTTAATATTCTAGTATTCCATGTTAATATTTTTCATTAATGATATCATTTTTTTTTTTGTTCTTTATCTATTTTAATTTCTCACTTTAGGAATATTTTTCTCATGTTTTAATTAATTTCAAAAATAAGGCAATGTACCGATTTAATATTAAGCTATCGATTTCATCGCTATGTTGGGTGAAATTGCCGACTTGAAACAGGACACCCTTTCTAAAAAAAAATCGAAAACTAAAATTCCTATTTTTCAATCGGATCACGATTAAATATTATATTGAACTCGTATTTTTGAAAATCAAGTCAATACATGTTTATGAGATACCAATTTTGGGCGTCGTGAGGGTGCTAATACCTTCCTCACAGAATCGACTCCGAACCCCAATTTTTCTCGAACTTTCACGTAGACCTAAATTTGGCCTTCTTTTTGTTTTAAAATAATTTTATTAGGTGTCCGATCATACCTATAAAAGGATCGGTGGCGACTCCTTTGTTAATAAAATCGGAAGTTGGTTTTCAAATGTTTAATAAATCACCATAATTAGCGACCAAGCGTAAAATTTTTTTCGTCAGAAGCAATGGCGACTCATTGGGAAAAGCTTGCGAGTCGAGTCGAGTTAAGCATGTGTTGTTAAAATTTTCAAATTTCCTTGTTCAAAGTAAATATTTGGTCGTGATCCGAAAATCTCGTTTTCAAAATTCTGATTTGTATCTCTTCTAACTTGCTTATTTGTTTGTTTTTCAGTTTTCAACTTTTATGGTTTTGGTTTAGTTCCTTTAAGTAAAACACAAAGGTTTATGAGTTTTTCTCCCACACACCGTGCACTTGCATTTTCGCATAACATGAGTTCTCTACCCGGGCTCCGTCCGTTTAAGTGAAAGTAAACGCTACACCTTCGTGAGTTAACTCGTCCCTCCGCACAGGCTAGTGAATACTTTCGGGTTACATATGACTTATGCTTTCGTGAGTTAACTTGTCCTCCGCATAGGCATAAGTAAATGTAATCCTCGAATTGAACTCGTGAGCTGTGATGGGTTATGACCGAGGCTTCGTGCTAATCTTAGTAGATGATAGTACGAGCAATTCGAAAGTATTGTCTAGAACCGAGACGCATATAATGAACCATACGAGCTATCCAATTAGAGCCATGACGAACCTCCGTCCGCTTATAGTCACCAAAATAAGTACACGGGAAAATGCCTTTTACCTTTCAAGAGAATTGATTGGGTAGTTTAATTTGTTTTTCAAATTATAATTGTTGTGTTTACTAACCGAGTTTGTTTGTTTTTATTTTTATTTTCATCATGCATCGTAGGCATCATATTAGGAAGGTGTTGATTAAAGGTTGGTTGCCAAAAACGGGTTTCGATGGAGGAGTCAATTACACAAATGATCGAGAAGAATGCCGTGGTTCGGATGGTCTCTAAAAACTCGGAGGGACAAGGGGATAGTCTTGTGGAAAGGTGTGTTGCCAATTTGCCCGAACAAATAACTGTGAATGTTCGCCAAAATAACCTCGAAGATTTGGTTCAAATTTGGAATCAGTGGGATTCAGACATTAGAGACATTTTCACTGAGAGGTATGGAGATATAGCTCACCTGATCACCATCCGTGTAGATGAACAGTTGATTCAAGCCATGGTTCGGTTCTGGGACCCAGCTTATCAGTGTTTCACCTTCAATCAAGAAGACATGGCTCCAACTATAGAAGAGTATGCTGCTTTACTCCGCATCGACAATGTACAATTCGGTAAAATATATGTGAAGGAGCCTAAGCCGATGACCTTCAAGAAAAAGTTAGTGAGACTGACAGACATGACCGATGCATGGGCTGAAAGATGATAAAGAAGAAGAACGAAACCATTTGCATTCCATGGTCCTCCCTACGAGATTTGACTCGAACCATCGACATTTGAAAAGGGTAAATCTATTCTTTGGCCATTTATGGTTTGGTTATTTTCCCAAAGGTTCTCGGACATCTCGAAGTGGCAGTAGTTGATTTCTTCGAAAGGTTAAAATAAGGAGTCAACCCTGTCCCAACCATCCTAGCAGAAACCTTCAGGTCCCTGAGTAGTTGTCAAAAAAAAGGGGAGGGACGATTTATCGGATGCGCGCAGTTGCTCAATGTTTGGATTTTGAGTCACTTCTGGAAGGTAGAGCGCACTCCATTCCATATGTTTTCTAAAACATTCTCCCCGCTAGAAGCTTTCCTCAAGAAAGAATGGCCGAAGGAAGTCACCGAGCAACATTGGGTATCAGTCTTTCAGAATCTTCGCGCCGAGGATATAACATGGAGAGCACCCTGGATTCGTCCTTCAGTTCTGCTATACAAATGTGGAAGCCAAGATTGGGTACCTTTACTTGGGTTATGGGGAGGAGTTGGATATGCTCCGCTATTGGTCCAAAGGCAATTTTCTTCACGACAATTCCTCCCATAGCGGAGGATTAGCACGATTCGAGTTCGCTTTTGGGTGAAGGATATATGAAGAGAGTCCGAGACACCAGTAAAGTCTTGGAAGGAAATTCATTTCATGGAATTAGCTTTGTATGCTGATACCCTTACCCAAGATTACGGCGTATGGAGGAAGCAACGGGTAAATAGTCAGCAAATCTCGTCAACAAACCACCTCATCTAGAATCCTTTCTCGAAGGAAACGCCGTCTGAGCTAGAAGTGGCAAGACAAGAATTCGAACGAGAAAAGGCCAAGATGTCTCGGAACCTTAGTGCCCTTCAAGAAGAAAACTATCAACTGAAGATTGAAGTTCAGGTTGAAAGGTCCAGAACTGAAAAAGTACAAAGAGAAGCCGAGATTGTGAGAAACGACTTAAGGGACCTTCATTTGGAAAACAAGAAATTAAGAAGCATTATAAAGAATAGCGGGTTGGGCAATTCGACAGCAGAATGGAAGGAAGAAATTAGCAATATCAAAGAAGGAATGGAGTTTTGGAAGGAAAAGCAAAGAAAGAGGAAGAAAAGCAATGCATGTATTGTGATAGAGTTAAGAAGGAAAACGCCGAGTATGAAATAGTGACTGCAGAATTGGCGAATAGTTAGTCCGAACATCAAGAATTAAAAGGAAAACACGAGATCTAGAAAATATACGCAATCTCGTCAACAATAATTAGATAACCTCTCAAGACTCTAGAAGAAAAGAGTGAGCGAGACGATAGGGACATTCACGCGTATGAAGGAACTCTCAAAGAAAAAGAAATACAACTCGACTTCTTGATCAATGAAATTGCAGCGGCTATACAAGTTGTTCAATTATCGATGAAGCCGAAGCTCTCGGTTGCCAATTCCTCCGAAAGAAGATCGAGCATATCGTAGTTTTTAGAGCAAGTGAAGAAACAAGGCAATGTGGCTAGGAAATTTGTGTAACCATTGGAAAAATGGAAACTTTGTGTAATAGACTATGTTGATAAATGAAATGCCTAAATATGGGGCTACCTTGAAATTAATACCAATTTTTTGCATTCCTTGCATAATTAACATATTAACATTTTGACATTCGTGCATTCATTCATGCATTCATCCATACATTGCATATCCCATACTCGATTATTTGAAGACAAAATATATAATTCGCAGCTTGTAATACCACAAGATCGGAACCACGTCATCAAGATAAAACGCAGCCGACAAGCTAGAGTGATGGAAGTGAATTCAATGAGAGAATTGAAAGGATAGAAAAGGCTCAAAGAGAATTGCAAGAGCAACCGCCAAATCGCAACAAGAGACGAGAGACCTAATGGTGAGATCTCGAGAGGAATCACTCGAGCAAAGAGATCAAATGGCCAAGATGATGGAGATGATGTCACTCTAGTTAAAGGAAAAGGACCCACGCGAGCCCACGACATCGAGGAGTCTCGATCAAGAATTCACCACGATCGGGATCCACTCTATCCCCGTGATTCACTCCACCGCCGCATATACAACACGAGAGGGTATACTCAAGGGAACCTTTGGATTGGAACATCGACCTATGCCACCGCTCCACCCACTAATTTGGGGCAAGGAATATTCGCGTCAAACCTGTGGGCTAGTCCCGCTAATCCACTAGTCCCGGATCTGGATGACCCAAACAAAGATAGCCAAGTTGAAATCGGATAACCATGACGCAAAATATAGGGGTCTAGAGGAAAGACTCAAAGCAATAGAAGGCATGAAGTCTTCTCCGCACTAGGTGCCAAAGAACTCGATTTGGTACCGATCCGATTGCCCCCAAGTTCAAAGTGCACGATTTTGAGAAGTATGATGGGACAAGATGTCCAAAGGCGATCTGGTCATGTTTTGCCAAAAATGGTGGTTATGTGAATGAGGATAAACTACTCATACATTGCTTTCAAGATAGTCTAACAGGTCACTCTTGATGGTACAATCAACTTAGTAGAGAAAAGATTCGATCTTGGAAGGACTTGGCGTCAACATTTTATGAAAGCGGTACAAGCATGTATCGGATATGGTGCCGCATCGTATGACCTTGCAGATGATGGAGAAGAAACCAAGAGAATCCTTTAGACAAGATGCAGCAAAGATGGAGAGATATCTCGCCCAAGTGGAGCCTCCACCGACTAAGACCGAGATAACGATCCTTTTCATCAATACTCTGAAAGCACCATTCTATGATAAGTGGTGGGAAGTGCTACGAAGGATTTTTCGGATATCGTAATATCCGGTGAACTCATAGAGAATGCCGTCAAAAGTGGTAGAATGGAAGGATCGGAAGGCTCAAAGAAAGCAAAGAACCGTAAGGAAGAAAGAACTGAAGCCCACATGGTGGGAAGCGAGAGTCGTTATATTCCCAATTAGTATCCTAACCAACCCCGACCTCGAAATTATCCACCCCAAATTTCTATTATCCCCTCAAACCCCTTACTACCAAGCACCACATCCGTCCTACCCGTGATACGCCACCAACAACCAAAGACCCGTCACCACATTCTCACAAAACACTCTACCCACTCAAAGCTAACCCAGAAATGAACCAAGACCAACAAGGCCCAATCCCGAGAGACAACAATTCACCCCTATTCCTGTATCATATGGGGAATTGTACCCAAAACTTTTGGAGAAGCAATTAATATCACCCCATTACATGGCACCCCTTAAACCTCCATACCCGAAATGGTACGATCCAAACGCTAGTTGTGCATATCACGCAAGAAACTAGGGGCACTCTACTGAGAACTGTCTTGCTTTCAAAAGAAGAGTTCAAGGACTCATTGACGCGGGTATCCTACGATTCGATAGTGCCAGTAACGCCACGGGAAACCCGTTTCCTAACCATACCGAAGGGAATGTGAACACAGTGGGGAAAGAGGATGAATGGAAGGACAGGAGATGTGTTTCAGAAATAAGGACGCCTCTACAGAAAATCTGGGAGGTATTGGTTAAGAAAGGATTGCTCAGTCACTCTAATAGAATTTTTGGAGAAGAAGGTCAAAGTTTTTGCAATTTTCATGGGATTGTTGGACATGACATTCAGTCATGTGAGGACTTTAAAAGGTTACTTCAAGACCGGATGGATAATAAGGAGATCAAGGTCCTTAATAAGAGGAAGATGCCAACGAAGAGAAGTATGCGTCTCGATAGCCAATCATCGTGGCCTCCTTATAGTCTTGATCGACCGTTGATAATTTATTACGACGCGATGAGAGAGCCGTTGAAACCACATATGGTAATTGAAGTACCGTCTCCTTTCCGTATAAGGACAACAAAGCGTTACCATGGAGATATGATGTTAATATCGTTACACGGAAGTTGAAAAGTCCAAAGCCATAACTAAAGATGTTGGGGAGGTAGGTCATTTTACTCAAGTGGATGATGCTATTCTAAAGAAGTTGAGTAGGTAAAGAAAAGTAGCGACTCAAAACAAAAGGGAAAGCAATGATGCACGAAGTCGAGGTCGAGCAAGAAATTCCACTCGTGCAAGAAACTAAAAAGCACGTGAATGAGGAAGAAGCTCAAGAATTCTTGAAATTTATTAAGCACAATGAGTATAGTGTGGTGGAACAATTGAGCAAGCACCAAAGACGAATCTCGTTCTATCTCTATGTTAAATTGTAACCACATCGAATGCTTTATTGAAGGTGTTAAATCAAGCTTATGTGGCCAAAAACATATCTGTCGAAAAGCTTGATAGATGGGTAAACAATCTGAATGCGGACAATTTCATCTCTTTTAGTGATGATGAGATACCGCCAAATGGTAGAGGCTCGGTGAAAGCGCTGCATATCATGACTCGCTGCAAGGGCTACATAATACCGAACGTACTCATCGATAATGGGTCAGCATTAAATGTTATGCCATTGGCCACGCTTTCCAGAATACCGATGGATTTGTCCTACTTAAGGCCCTGTCATTCCATGGTAAGGGCATTCGACGGGACGAGGTGCGAAGTCATGGGAAAGATCAAAATCCCTTTGGAAGTGGGCCCTTACATCTATGAGGTTGAGTTCCAAGTCATGGACATTACACCCTCTTATAACTGTCTTTTGGGAAGACCTTGGATCCATTCTGCTGGAGCAGTCCCATCATCCCTCCATTAAAAGATGAAATTTATCATGGATGGCTGTTTGGTCACAGTCGAGGGCGAAGAAGACATTGTCGCATCTATTTTTGCTGATGCGCCATACCTGGAAGTAAGCAAGAACGCGATGGAATGTTCCTTCGATCCCTTGAATTCGTTAATGCCACTTTCATATTTGAAGGAAAGCGAATTCGATGCCAAAACTATCGAGAAATACCGAATGGGTGTCAAGTTGACCGTAGGAAGGGGAGCTCGTGCGAGAAGAGGTCTAGGAGACATCTACAAGGAATAGTTAGGGCTTTAAAGCCGATTGCACCACAAGGCCCGATACGGTTTGGGGTTCCAAATGACATGCGTCAAAGAAGAAGACAATGGAAGAAGGAACAAGAGAGAAGAATTGCAAAAACTTTAGGCCGAGAACCGAATGGGGACCGATAGAGTACCCTCATTTGTCAAAAACATTTACATCTGCGAGAATGTTGTACCCGGACAAGATGATCCACGAAACATCTTCAAGTTAATTGAAAGGGTTTTCGAATGTCGATATAAGTGTCATTGACAAAGAAAGTGGTGCAAGTAAAGATGTCTCGAGGATACGCCTTTGCCCTCCCTGGTTTTATGTTGAACAATTGAATGCCGAGGAGCTTCTTGTAGTTCATAAGTCTTCAGAGTAATGCTAAACATTAACCTTCTATTGTGTCCTTAGATATAATAGAATTCTTTTGTAAGAGCTTGCATTCGCTCTTTATCATTTAAATGAATATCATTGAAGATGCATGTTGTCACGATTTTTCGCGTTATCACTAATTTCATAATCATTTTCTCATTTCATAGCCTATCCTTACATTTGCCTCATTGCCATGACATAACATTTTGTTTGTTGTTTCCAATACTTGGATGTCCCCCTATAGCTTCCTTTTCCATTCAACTTTCAGGTGCTCAGATATTGACGACATGAATAAGCCCGTTACGAATCTTGAAATTGATTTTGAGAAGGCTATTTGCTTAGGAGAATTTGAAGCCGAAGAAAATGCTGAAGATTATGTCTCGTCTCCTGAATTGTTAAAGATGGTGGAACAAGAGGATAAACAGATTCTGCCTCATGAAGAATCTGTGGAAACAATAAATTTGGGCACTGAAGAGAGGAAACAAGAAGTGAAGATTGGGACTTCTATTTCAGAGAGTACCAGGCATAGTTTGATCACTTTACTCCGCGAATACAAAGATGTTTTCGCATGGTCATACCAGGACATGCCAGGGCTAGATGAAGATTTAGTGGTCCATAAGCTCCCATTAAAGCCAGAATGCAAGCCCATCCAGCAAAAATTAAGACGAATGAGACCCGAAATGCTGTTGAAAATAAAAAAGAAGTCAAGAAGCGCTTGACGCGGCTTCCTACAAGCCTCAAATATCCGAATGGGTAGCTAACATAGTCCCGGTACCAAAGAAAGATGGAAAAGTACGAATGTGCGTGGATTACCGCGACCTGAATCGAGCAAGCCCAAAAGATAATTTTCCCTTGCCACATATTGACACGTTGGTGGACAACACAGCAAAACATTCATTGTTTTCTTTCATGGACGGATTCTCGGGGTATAATCAGATCAAGATGGCCCTTGAGGATATGGAGAAAACTACCTTCATAATAATGTGGGGAACGTTCTGCTACAAGGTGATGCCATTCGGGTTAAAGAATGCTGGGGCAACATATCAGAGGGCTATGGTAACGTTATTCCATGACATGATGCACAAAGAAATAGAGGTTTACATCGACGACATGATTGCTAAATACCGAGGGGAAGAAGAGCATGTAGTGAACCTCAAGAAGTTGTTTGAGAGGTTAAGAAAGTTTCAGCTAAAGCTTAATCCAACCAAATGTACATTCGGGGCTACCTCGGGAAAGCTGCTAGGCTTCATTGTCAGTGAAAGAGGTATCGAAGTCGATCCAGATAAAATAAAAGCCATCCAAGAATTACCACCTCCGCGCACGCAAAAGGAAGTTAGAGGATTTTTAGGGAGATTAAACTACATCGCCCGATTTATCGCTCAACTTACCAACCAATGTGACCCAATCTTTCGGCTTCTTCGAAAACATAACCCGGGAGAATGGAATGAGGAATGCCAGGTGGCCTTTGATAAGATAAAACAATATTTGTCTAGTCCTCCAGTACTAGTACCGCCAACTCCTGGAAGACCATTGATATTGTATTTGACTGTGTTCGAAAGTTCAATGGGTTGCATACTGGGGCAACACGACGAGTCAGGAAAGAAAGAAAAAGTGATCTACTACCTCAGCAAAAAGTTCACTGAATATGAGGCAAAATATTCGTCCATTGAGAAATATTGTTGTGCTCTGGTTCGGGTAGCTCGGAGACTTAGACAATACATGTTGTACCATACGATATGGCTGATTTCAAAGCTGGACCCGATAAAATACATGATGGAATCGCCGCACTATCGGGAAGAATGGCGCGATGGCGATCCTCCTTCGAATATGACATTGCCTATGTAAGTCGAAGTCGATAAAAGGGGCGCAATAGTGACTTCTTAGCAACTCGAACGACAAAGGAATATGAGCCTTTAAGATTCAATTTCCCAGATGAAGACTTAATGTGCATCACAGAAATAGAGTCCGAATCATCAAAAGAGAAGTCATGGAAGATGTGCTTTGATGGTGCGTCAAATGCTTTAGGGCATGGAATTGGAGCAATTCTGGTATCACCAGACGGGAATCATTATCCGTTCACTGCAAGACTAAACTTCTTCTGTACTAATAATATCGCAGAATATGAGGCCTGTATCATGGGGCTTCGTGCAGCTATCGAACGAAACATCGAGATCTTGGAGGTGTATGGGGACTCAGCCCTAGTGATTTACCAAATCCGTGGAGAGTGGGAAGTGACAGACTCAAAATTGATTAAGTACAGCGATTTAGTCGCTGGATTGATCAACGAATTCAAAGAAATAACTTTTCATTACTTCCGACGAGAAGAGAACCAATGGTGATGCCACAGCCACTTTGGCTTCAATGTTCAAAGCAAGTAGAGAAGCGAAATAATGCCCTCAAAATGAGCATATCGAGGTCCCCGCACTTTGTTGTAACATTGAGAAAGAAGTAGACAGACGGCCTTGGTTCCATGATATCTTAGAATATATCAAGAATCAAAGGTATCCCGAACAAGCGAATGAGAACGATAAAAGAACAATTAGAAGAATGGCGGTGGATTTGTTCTTGATGGGGATATCTGTATAAAAGAGGAAAGGATCGACGCTTTTGAGATGTGTGGATGATGTTGAAGCCGAAAAATACTTGAAGAGGTCCATGAGGAATTTGCGGAACGCATGCCAATGGTTTCAATATGGCGGAAAGATCATGAGACTCGGTTATTATTGGTGACAATGGAAAGTGATCGCATCAATTTTGCCAGAAAATGCCACAAATGTCAAATCTACGGTGATAAAATTCATGTAGCCCCTTCACCCCTTCATGTCATGACTTCTCCGTGGCCTTTTTCTATGTGGGGCATGGATGTTATAGGGCCAATTTCTCCAAAAGCATCAAATGGACATTGATTCATTTTTTTGGTTATCGATTACTTCACAAAATGGATAGAAGTCGCCCGTTTGCCAATGTGACGAAGACTGCAGTTTGTAAGTTTTGAAAAAGGAAATCATTTATTGGTATGGTTTGCTCGAAAGAATCATTTGAGATAATGCCACGAATCGAACAATAAGATGATGAAAGAAATGTGCGAGCAATTCAAAATAAAGCATCATAATTCCTCGCCCTATCGCCTAAAGATGAGCAGAGGGTCGTTGAGGCGACTAACAAGAATATCAAGAGGATCATTGGGAAAATGATCGAGACTTATAAAGATTGGCACGAGAAACTTCCATTTGCTTTGTTTGTATATCGCACATCCGTGCGAACATCTACGGAGCAACTCCTTTCTCTCTAGTCTATGGAATGGAAGTCGTGCTACCTATCGAGGTTGAGATCCCTCTCTGCGAGTATTGATGGAATCGAGTTAGAAGAAGCGAGAATGGATTCGAGCTCGATATGATCGATTGAACCTCATTGAAGAAAAACGCCTAAGGGCAATTTGTCACGGGCAAATGTACCAAAAGAGAATGATCGCACCCATGACAAGAAGGTACGACCAAGAGAATTCCATGAAGGAGAACTCGTCTTTGAGAAAGATTCTCCCAAGTACAAAAAGACTGCGAGGAAAATGGGCACCAAATTGGGAAGGACCATACGTTGTAAAAAGGCATTCTTAGGCGAGCTTTGATCCTTACCGAGATGGAGGGAAAGAGTTGTCGAATCCGGTGAACTCGGATCGGTGAAGAAATATTATGCTTAGGATGAAAACCCGAAAGGGCATCTAAAAAAAAGGATCGAGCGAAAACCCGAAAAGGCGCTTTGGTTAAACATAAAAGATTAGGATGAAAACCCAAGAGGCGTTCTAATGAAGCAAATATTTGGCTTACAAGGCAAGGCGTTTTAAACATCACGACAAACGGTGAGACTACGAAGATTTGAAGCATCTTTGAAAGCTTGAAATCTTCTACGCAAGAAGCCATGCTCGAAAAGATTATTGATTGAGGAACGTAGAAGAGTTCATGTGTTGAATATCTAGAGCATTTGTATCCGTTGAATACGACCCTTTCTTTTTTTTTGACATTTTTTGTACTATCATCAGTTAACTTTCTTTGTTTGCCACATTTGAAATAAAGGAATACGAGATATCCTTTTTGTCCCTACCTGACTATTTTCAT
This sequence comes from Gossypium arboreum, assembly GCF_025698485.1. Lineage (NCBI taxonomy): Eukaryota > Viridiplantae > Streptophyta > Magnoliopsida > Malvales > Malvaceae > Gossypium > Gossypium arboreum. The sequence continues at coordinate 135,474,509 of NC_069077.1, forward strand.
TATGTGTTTATTTACATGATAAATGGTGAAATGACATGCTCTAAACAAAAGAAATGTTAAGCATTACCTGGATGAAAAGTTAATAAGCGCAAGAGTCTCAAAGTAAGAACAAAGTTCAATCGAGGCGTAAGAGTGATATCGAGAAGCGTCGATCACTCGAAGACGGGTACGAGGCTTGAAGAGGAAGTCGAGAATCAAAGCAATGAACGCAGATCCTCAACAATCAGGGCAAAAAGGACATACGACAGATATGCTTAAGGAGCACTGCATAATCACGTAGGCATAAAGGCATTTAAGACAAACATGTGCATATCATGATGACATCATGCATGGCATATCAGTAATCCAAGAAAGTAAGAGGACGTGATGATAGCTGACTTTGAATCAAAGGAAAAGACACCGAGTTCTACCAAGTGATGTAAAATCAACTCACATTGCGAGAGGTGAGTTGAGCCTCAAGACACGTTGAGGTAATTTCAATTTATGTTTCAAAATCAACTCATATTGCGAGAGGTGAGTTGAGCCTCAAGACACGTTGAGGTAATTTCAATTTATGTTTCAAAATCAACTTATATTGCGAGAGGTGAGTTAAGCCTCAAGACACGTTGAGGTAATTTCAATTTATGTTTCAAAATCAAATCATATTGCGAGAGGTGAGTTGAGCCTCAAAACACGTTGAGGTAATTTCAATTTTCAATTTATGTTTCAAAATCAACTCATATGGCGAGAGGTGAGTTGAGCCTCAAGACACGTTGAGGTAATTTCAATTTATGTTTCAAAATCAACTCATATTGCGAGAGGTGAGTTAAGCCTCAAGACACGTTGAGGTAATTTCAATTTATGTTTCAAAATCAACTCATATTGCGAGAGGTGAGTTGAGCCTCAAAACACGTTGAGGTAATTTCAATTTTCAATTTATGTTTCAAAATCAACTCATATGGCGAGAGGTGAGTTGAGCCTCAAGACACGTTGAGGTAATTTCAATTTATGTTTCAAAAACCACTCATAGGTGAGTTGAGCCTCGGGGCACGTTGAGGTATTTTCAGATCTCTACTTTCCAATTCCTATTTTTCAAAAATCAACTCACATTGCGAGAGGTGAGTTGAGCCTGTTAATTTCTGTCTTTCAAAAAGCAACTCATATTGCGAGAGGTGAGTTGTACCTTTTTGTTTTTCAAAAATCAACTCATATTGCGAGAAATGAGTTGAGCCTTAGGTCATATGTCGAGGTATTTTCAAAATCTCTTTTTCAAATTAAGTTTCAAAAGACTAGTTCATGTTGTGAGAGATGAGTTGAGCTTTGGCTCACGTCTTTGAGTTATTTTCAATTTCTTTTTTAATGTTTGCTTTTAAAGAGTCAATTCCTATTGCGAGAAATGAGTTGAGCTCAAGATCACATCTTGAATAAAGAATAAAGATTAGAGCTGATGGAAGACACCAGATTTGGCCTCCCTGAAGAGAAGACCCAAACCTTATTTCACTGAAGCAATAGAAGAGCAGATTGAAGTTGTAGATCTTATCTTCCTGAAGTGGTAGTGAAGCAGATCGAAGCCACAAATTTCATATCCTCGAAGTTACTTTGGAATAGATTAAAGCTACGAGGCACATATCAGAAGGTGCAGTGGATTGAATCAAAGCTACAGGATGCAATGGACTAGAATGAGACTACTTGAGCAAGAAGAGCGCTGAGGAGGTCAAGATTCGGCAAGACGGGGCACAATTGGCCTTTCTTTGTATCTTTGCTCTATTCCCGTTACACGACAATAAGCAAAGAGGGGCAGCTGTTGTAGGCCAATTTTGGCCCGTTTACAAAATACCCAGGCCCATTAAACCATTTAACCCATCCTCAAACCCAAAACCTAAAATTAACCTAGCCCAACATCCAAGCCCAATTCCAAAAACCTAGACTCCCACTTGCCTCTTCCCACTCTCCCATTTGTCCGCCACCAGCACCATTCCCACTCTCCCATCTTTCTCGCCACCAAAGACCACTCCCACTCTCCCATCTTTGTCTGCCGCCAGCACCATCACACACCCCATTGTCCATGCCCATGCCCTGCAAACAAGCAAAACAGAAGCAAGAATAGAGAATAATAATAAAGTATGTAAAAATTAGGCTATATAAAGCCACCCAAACAACAAAAAAAGGGGAAAGAGAAAAAAAAGTTTGTATCAAGAACACAAAAAAAAGGAAAGCTCAGAAGAATCAAGGAAGAAAAGAGTATTACAGGATCTACCACGTGGCCGCTCCCCTTTCCGTTCGGCACGGTGAATCGCCGGTGATGATGGGTGTTGAAACCTTAACTGAAGAAAGGAGGAAGAGATAAAAGAGGGGAAGCAAAAAAAAAAAATCCAGCAAAAAATTCCAGCACCAAAAAAAAATATCCAGAAAAAAAATTTTCAGCAAAAAAAAACCAAAAAAAAACAATAGAACAACCCAAAACAAATTCAAATTAGAGATTGAAGAAACAAAAAAATCTAAGGTGATTTTTTTTATATTTTATTTTAATCCGATTTTAAGTTTTTAACCTATATATATTAAAACATAAAATATAAATAAAATAAAATAAAAAAAAAAAAAAGATTTTTTTTTTTACCTTTCCAAACAGCAGGTATGCGGTGGTTGCCGTCATTGGCGAGCCTCCGGTGACCGGTCGCCCCGACCGGATTTCCCTTCCCCCTCCCTTCTCTCTCCCTTTTCTCTTCCCTCTCTCTTCCTTTTTTTTCTTTCCCTCCTCCAAATGATTTTTTTGGGTTATTTTTGGCCTTATATAGCCCTTCAAAAAACGACGTCGTTTTGGGGTTGTCATTAACCCCAAACGACGCGTCGTTTTGACTTGGACTGGTTCGACCCGACCCGACCCGCCTAGGATCCGCGTGTTTTTTTAAAGGAAGGGCAAATTGCGCTTTTAGCCCTTCCGCTTTTTATTACTTTACAATTAAGTCATTTTTTGGTTTTTTAATTTGGCCTCGGAATTTGTCGCGATTTTCAATTTAGTCCACAATGATGTCTTTGCATTTTATGGGAAGGAATATTTGCTGTTTTGGTCCCCGATGTTTCAGCGTGTGTTTAATATAGTCCTTTCCTTTTATTTTTATTTCAATTTTGCCCCAAATATTTTGTTTTTAGCTCAACTTAATCCTTTTAGTTATTTTACTATTTAAATCAATTATTTTAGTATTATTATTATATTTTATTCACTTATGTAGTGTGTTAATATTTTTATCATTTCTAATATGTATATATATATATATATATTATGTGTATTATATATAAATATTATGTATATATGCCATTAGTTATATATTTCTTATGTATATATTCTTAAATACTATTATATACATATATATATATATATATGTATATTTTAAATTCTATATTGTGTATATATTATTATTACAAATTATTACTATTGCTAGTATTATTATAACTATTATTATATTAGTGTATATTTTATATACATATGTATATATATATATATTTTTTTTTTGCACATATCATTATTTTATATTATTGTTGTAAATTTTTATGTATATATTTTTATGTACGTTTCCCAATATTTTCTTTTATTGTAGATATTATTATTATTATTACATACTTTTATTATATATATATACATATATATGTATTTTTATGTACATATTATTATTTTATATTATTATTACCAAATATATCATTTTTCCTACTTTATTATTAGTACATGACTTGTTTCTATTTTGTAAATATCATTATTATTGTTATTTTAATATTCTAGTATTCCATGTTAATATTTTTCATTAATGATATCATTTTTTTTTGCGTTCTTTATCTATTTTTAATTTCTCACTTTAGGAATATTTTTCTCATGTTTTAATTAATTTCAAAAATAAGGCAATGTACCGATTTAATATTAAGCTATCGATTTCATCGCTATGTTGGGTGAAATTCGTCGGCTTGTGAAACGGGACACCCTTTCTAAAAAAAATCGAAAACTAAAAATTCCTATTTTTCAATCGGATCACGATTAAATATTATATTGAACTCGTATTTTTGAAAATCAAGTCAATACATGTTTATGAGATACCAATTTTGGGCGTCGTGAGGGTGCTAATACCTTCCTCGCGCGTAACTGACTCCCGAACCCCAATTTTTCTCTGAACTTTCACGTAGACCTAAATTTGGCCTTCTTTTTGTTTTAAAATAATTTTATTAGGTGTCCGATCACACCTATAAAAAGGATCGGTGGCGACTCCCTTTGTTAATAAAATCGGAAGTTGGTTTTCAAATGTTTAATAAATCACCATAATTAGCGACCAAGCGTAAAATTTTTTAAATCGCAGTGAGAAGGAAAACCCATTCAAAGCCCAAGTCAGTTCAAGCCTATTGGGCTTAAGCCCATTCAGTAATAAAATGGTACTAGGTCGAGCCCTTTTAGATTACAATAAACCGGGCCTTAGCCCTTATTCAGATAACAAGATGGCCCATAGGCCCATTTCAAAATACATGCAACATCAAGTAAACATATGCAAGCCCATTTGGGAGACTACTCAACCCACCGACCACTACACTCCATCCGTACCACCATACACTCCATGTGGGAATAGCTCAACCCACCCATTTAACACTCCATAGTTGCGACCTTTTTGCTCGATTATCGATAAATTGAGGCAAAGCCTCCAATACATGGACAAGCCACTTTCAAGACTTCCTCGTCAATATCCCGGTCCATGCATCGATAATAACAACATGGCATGAAGTAAATAACAACGATCAAACATGCATTTAGGTCAATTTAACCCTAGGGGTATTTGGTAATTTATCTCCTAGGGTAAAATTGTAAATTTTCCACTTTTAAAGGTATTTCAGTAATTTATCTATTTTAGGGTTTTCATGCATATTCCTACCTTTCACGTACTAATGAATCACTACCGAGGGTTCTTACCGAATTGGGCTGTTGGCCCATCATTCCAATTTTGGCCCATTAAGCCCAAAAATATCGAGGCACGAAATCATGCACTTTGCAATCCAAACATTGCAGCTTACCAAAAACATTAATCAATTTACCTCACGAGCATTCGCACACTCGCAAATCTACAAAATACGGTTTGCCAAACATTTGGCATTTCGCTTTTGCCGATCTAGACTAAGAAAGAGGGTGTTAGTTACACACCATTGCTGACGATATCTTGACGAGATCCACACACTAACCGCCTACAATTTGATTACTAACACATTAATCTAACTATTCAAATACGAACTACGTATTAACCCCTTACAATATTTGGCCAACCACACCTAATGATCATAGTAAGCTTATAAGAAAACAATAAGCAACTCATTAACAAATTTTTGTCAATGTTTACCACATAATCATCATTTCACTGCAAGCTGTCTTCCTGAGCAACAGTCACTAAATTATTTATAACTGGAGCTAAGAAACTCCAAATCAAGTTCCGTTAATTTTCCCTGAAAATAGACTCATATATCTTCTATCCATAAAATTTCCAGAATTTTTGGTTTAGCCAATCAATACCAGATTTTTCTCAAAATTTCTCATGTTTCACTGTTTGACTAATCTGACCACTCTTCATTACGAATCTAATTTCTCATTGTACAGAATTCAAAATATGTTCTCGTTTATTCCATTTGAAACTAGACTCATTAAGATTTAATTACATAATTTATGCAGCTTCTAACTCATCACCCACAATTTATGGTGATTTTCCAAAGTCACGTTACTGCTGCTGTCCCAAGCAGATTTATTACCAAATCACTCTTTCACACCTAGCTTGCATGCTTGTTATTTAAACATGTATATCACCAATCAATCATCACATATCTATGATTTTACTTAAGTATAATCTCCATTTCATCATTTTAAAGTACAACATGTTAGCCGATTTTTCCCTTTAGCATCTAAGGCACATGCATGCTCATTTGTTTGGCTCAACTTCACCTATCTTCCATTTTTCATCAAAAGAACATGAAACGACAACCATTTCCTTCATTTTAATTCATGACTAAATGCTTACAACACAACTAAAAACCAAAATATGCTTCAAGAGTTAAGGTAGAATCAAGAAGAACTCATGAACATCAAGATAGAAGCAAGGTACCAAGAACTTACCTTCAATTTTCCTCCTCTTAATGACCGAATACTCAAGAGCTTTCTCCTCTCCTTTCTCTTCTCTAACTTTCAGCTATGATGAACAAAGATGGACAAAACTTTGTTCTTTTCACCCCTTTTTCTTTTAATAAAACTTCATAATTCATCCATTTAATTCTTTAATACAAAAGACATGAAATTCCCATCATGGAACATTTACCTAACCCATTATCATGAAACATTTACCTAACCCATTATCATGGAACATTTACCTAACCCATTATCAATTTGTACCATAAATTATGGATATCAAGTGCTCATATTGTCTACAACAACATGATGGCTGGCCACTTCATGTAAAATGGGAGGTTTGTCATGCAAATCCTCCTATTTTGCACTCCTACTTATTTGGCCAATTCAATTTAGCCTATAGCATTTTCAAACATTTTCACATAGGTCCTATTTCATAATTTCACCTCCTTTTTCTTATGGAACAAAAATTAACTAAAATTGCGGGTTCTATCTTAGCTTGGGCCTTCTAGAGGCCCACTAACATAATTAAACCTATGCCAACATTCACGAATTCACGAAAATTGGGGCGTTACAACTCTACCCTCCTTAAAGAAATTTCGTCCTCGAAATTTACCGATCCAACTAGTTGAGGGTATTGTTGACGATAGTCTCTTCGATTCCCAAGTAGCTTCTTCCTTCTATGATTACGCCTAAAGTACTTTCACTAACGGATGATTTCCTTCGAGAACCTTAAAATCTCGAGCCAATATTTGAACAGGCTCCTCCTCAAAGGTCAAATCACCGAACTTCAATTTCTGCAACTGGCAGGACATGAGCAGGGTCAGCACGATAACGCCTTAACATGGAGACGTGAAAAACATCGTGAATCCTATCTAACTCTGGAGGCAATTCCAACTGATAAGCCACTGGGCCTACTCGCTTCAAAACCCGATAAGGCCCAATGAATTGCGGACTCAACTTGCCATTCTTACCGAACCTTAATATCTTCTTCCAAGGAGAAACCTTTAAGAAAACCATATCCCCAACCGCGAACTCTATCTCTTTGCGCTTTAGATCCGCATACGACTTTTGTCTATTAGATGCCTCCTTTAATCGATCTCTTATCAACTTAACCTTACTTTCAGTATCTGCCACCAACTCCGATCCAAGCACTTATTGTTCACCCAACTCTGTCCAACACGTAGGCGTACGACATCTCCGCCCATAAAGTGCCTCATATAGAGCCATCTGAATACTTGCTTGGTAGCTGTTATTGTATGCAAACTCTGCCAATGGTAAGTAATCTTCCTAACTACCTCGAAAGTCAATTACGCATCCCCTCAACATGTCCTCTAGAATCTGAATAACCTTTTCCGATTGACCATCAGTCTGGGGATGGAAAGCCGTACTAAAATTCAATCGTGTCCCTAACGCCTTATGCAACCTTTGCCAAAACTGAGATGTAAATCTAGGATCCCGGTCAGAGACAACTGAAACTGGGACTCCATGAAGTCGTACAATCTCCGCCACATACAACTTGGCTAACTTTTGAAGTGAAAAGTCAGTATGAACAGGTATGAAATGGGCCGATTTGGTCAACCTATCCACAATCACCCACACCGAGTCTTTCTTTGATGGTGTCAAGGGCAGCCCACTCACAAAGTCCATGGTTACCCTCCCCCACTTCCAAAGTGGTATCCTCACTGACTGTAACAGTCCAGAGGGTAATTGATGCTCAGCTTTCACTTGCTGGCATGTCAGACATTTCCCTACAAACTCTGTTACTTCTCGTTTAAGTCCAGGCCACCATTATAATTCTGGTAAGTCGTGATACAACTTGTTCCCTCCAGGGTGCATGGCACAAAGTCCTCCATGAGCTTCCTTCAATATTGTCTGCCTCAAATCAGAGTCCTTCGGAACACAAATTCTTCTTCGGAAACACAGAACTCCTTCGCCATTTAACCCAAACTCAGAAGTTTCCCCTTCCTTAACTTGTTCGAAACGAACGACCAAAGACTCATCGTTCAACTACTTTTCCTTAATCTGATCCACCCAGGTTGGCCTCACTTGCAACTCAGCCAACAGACCTCTATCATCATACAGACTCAGACGAGCAAACATTGCTCTCAGATCAGATACAGCTCTACGACTTAGAGCATCGGCTACCACATTAGCCTTGCTTGGGTAATACTCGATCGAACAGTCATAATCCTTAAGCAACTCAATCCATCTCTTTTGCCTAAGGTTCAGCTCCTTCTGAGTCAACAAATACTTAAGACTCTTATGGTCAGTGTATATAATACACCTTTCTCCGTACAAGTAATGTCTCCAAATCTTAAGTGCTAATATCACTGCTGCCAACTCCAAATCATGAGTCGGATAGTTCCCCTCATGAGGCTTAAGCTATCGTAATGCATATGCAACCACCTTACCCTCTTGCATTAACACGCAGCCCAAACCCACGTGTGATGCGTCACTGTACACAGTAAAATCATTCCCAGACTCCGGCTAAATTAACACAAGTGCTTCAGTTAGAACTTTCTTCAACTTTTCAAAAGCTTTCTGCTGTTTCTTAGTCCATACAAACGGTACTCCTTTCCTTATGTGTTTTGTTAGAGGTGCTGCCATCACAGAAAAACCTTCCACAAACCTTCTGTAGTATCCTGCCAGTCCTAGAAAACTCCGTATTTCTGACACTGACCTAGGCGGCTTCCACTCCAAATTCGCTTCAATTTTCGAGGGTCCACCTTAATCCCCTCAGCAGAGACCACATGTCCTAAGAAGGTTACCTCCCTCAACCAAAATTCACACTTGCTGAACTTCACAAATAGTTTCTTCTCCCTTAATACTTACAAAGCACTATACGGAGATGCTCATCATGTTTCGTTTCAGTTTCAGAATATACCAGGATATCGTTAATAAAGACGACTACGAACTGATCAAAAAATGGTTGGAACACACGATTCATCAGATCAATAAACGCCGCAGGAGCGTTCGTTAGTCCAAATGGCATAACCAGAAACTCGTAATGACCATACTGAGTCCTGAATGTTGTCTTATGGATATCTGCCTCCTTGACCCTTAACTGATGATATCCAGATCGAAGGTCGATCTTGGAAAATATAAAAGCTCCTCTAAGCTGGTCGAACAGATCGTCAATCCTTAGCAGTGGATACTTATTCTTAATTGTCAGTCTGTTCAACTGGCGATAATCAATGCACATCAGCATCGTACCATCCTTCTTTTTCACAAATAGCACCTGTACTCCCCATGGAGACACGCTTGGCCTAATGAAGCCCCTATCCAACAACTCTTGAATTTGAGCCTTTAACTCCACTAACTCCTTCGGTGCCATCCTATATGGTGCGATGGACACAGGCGCCGTTCCAGGCAACAAATCTATTCCAAACTCAACTTCTCGGTTCGGAGGCAATCCTGAAAGCTCCTCCAGAAAAACATCTTGGAACTCTTTTACGGTCCTAACCTTATCCACTGTCAGTCCCTTCTCTTCCGACTGACTTACAAGTGCCAAATAGGCCTCACAACCTTTCCGAATCCACTTTTCGGCTCTTAAAGCCGACACCACATTGGACAAATAATCCCTTCGCTCACCTATCACTATAACCTCCTCATCCTTTGTGGTCCTTAACACCATTCGTTTAGCAGCACAATCCAGGGTCACCTTATGCTTAACAAGCCAGTCCATTCCCAAAATGAGATCAAACTCTCCGAACAGTAACTCCATCGATCTCCGGGAAAATCCTACCTTGAGTTTCTAAGGGTACATCCCTATACGTTTGTCTACCCTAACCGAAAGTGACCCAAAGGGCTTAGTGCAGATACCCCACTCACAATCTCCTCGGAAGCGGTCCAAGTCGTCCATAATCCGTTCGTGGCCTCCAACCAATATTTCGCCATATTCGGGCTATACCGAGACACGCCCCTTAAGATCTCCGCTCCGTTAGCCCGAAGTCGTTCAGAAATAGATTCCCGAACTCCATTGCCCGTACTTGCCCCAGTAACCCTTTCCAGAACATGAAGCATTGCCTGTGACAGGGCATCATCCTCGGTACCGCGGTCATGAGACTCTACCTCTGTTACCTGTGGTACCGGTGCATCCACCGCCGGCATATGTCTCGAAGACGAAGATCTCGCTCGAGCACTTCCTCGGCTCCGTCCACGGCCTCTTGTACTCATATCGTATTATCTTGATTACGAATTTTTATGCATTAATTCAATATTCCAGTGTTTATTATAGATGTTTTATGAATCAGATAGTAATTCAGAGTTTGTTTTCGCAGAATCGAAGTCTAGCTACAGTTTCAATCTCTTATCAAATTTTCCTATGGTTTCAGTATCATCCTATCTAGAGTGTCCTAGTAGGGTTTCAGTACAGACAGATAATTCAGAAAAATATTCAGAAAAATTCAGAATACTTATAGACTTGAGCCGGAGATTCGGAATGCCACCTTCTAAAGATCTAAATTTTAAAAATCGAGTTTTTCGCATTCTTTATAAAATTTTCGCTTTCGAAAATCTTTGTTTTTGTAAACCCATTCCACAGCCGAGTTGTTGCAACCTAGGCTCTGATACCACTAAATGTAGCACCCCAAACCCGGCCCAGACGTTATGACCGGATCCGACATGCCACATCGAAGCGTTCAAAACATTTTATTTTGTTGATCCAGAAAAACTTACTTAGTGTTTTAAAAGATAATTTCATTATAAGTTAAAGTGAATGGAAGCTGTGCACCAGGTAAGAAATCGGAAAAGAGGTGGTGAGTCCATCGGACTGCTTAAGTACCAAGCTCCCTTCGAATCCAATCCAGACATGCATACCGCCATTGCCACACCTTAACGTCATGGATATTTCTAGGAAACTGATTTGATTAAGTCATTTTTAGGAAATGTGATTAATCTTGTAAAATATTTTAACTGCGGAAGCTTTGCTTGTTGTCGTGTTATTTTGAAATCAATTGTTGTTTTTGAAAACGCGCTCTAAAGCTATCCAATTTCAACAGTTAAATATAAGTAATACCAATCTTAGTAATACATATTAAAACCATAAAAAATAATTAAGCGGCCTTATTACATTTAAAAACCCAAACCTCAACGTAAATAATAGGATGTCCAGTTCACCGAAGAAAACCAAACTTTGAGCGGGTGGCCACTCCAATTCCCTCATGACTCCAAGCCCACTATGGTTGGGGATTTCTGCGTGGATGAAAATAAAAGGTGTGAGTTTGGGAAACTCAAGTGTGTAAGGAAAACCCATTTAAAGCCCAAGTTAGCTCAAGCCTATTGGGCCTAAGCCCATTCAGTAATGGTGGTCTGGGCGAGCCCTTTTCAGATTACAATAAGTGGGCCTTAGCCCCTTATTCAGATAATGAAGATGGCCCATAGGCCCATTTCAAAATACATGCAACATCAAGAACATATGCAAGCCCATTTGGGAGACTACTCAACCCACCAACCACTACACTCCACCGTACCACCATACACTCCATGTGGGAATAGCTCAACCCACCCAAATTTAACACTCCACATTCTTGACCTTAACGCTCAATTATCATAAATTGAGGCAAAGCCTTCTAGTACGTGGACAAGCCACTTTCATTACTTTCTCCGTCAATATCCCAGTCCCATGCATCAGATAATAACAACATGGCATGAAGTAAATAACAACAGTCAAACATGTATTTAGGTCAATTTAACCCTAGGGGTATTTGGTAATTTATCTCCTAGGGTAAAGCGTAAATTTTCCACTTTTAAAGGTATTTCAGTAATTTATCTATTTTAGGGTTTGTCATGCATATTCCTACCTTTCACGTACTAACAGAATCACTACTGAGGGTTCTTACCGAATTGGGCCTGTTGGCCCATCATTCCAATTTTGGCCCATTAAGCCCAAAACGAGGGCACGTAAATCATGCACTTTGCGGTCCAAACATTGTAGCTTACCAAAAACATTAATCAATTTACCTCGAGCATTCAAGACACTCGCAAATCTACAAAATACCGGTTTTGACATTTCGACTTTTCGGCTTTTGTCGATCTAGACTAAGAAAGAGGGTGTTAGTTACACACATTTGCGACGATATCTTGTGAGATCCACACACGAACTGCCTACAGTTTGATTACTAACACGTTAATCTAACTATTCAAATACGAACTACGTATTAACCCCTTACAATATTCGGCCAACCACACCTACAGATCATAATAAGCTTATAAGAAAACAATAAGCAACTCATTAACAAATTTTTGTCAATGTTTACCACATAATCATCATTTCACTGCAAGCTGTCTTCCTGAGCAACAGTCACTAAATTATTTATAACTGGAGCTACGAAACTCCAAATCAAGTTTCGTTAATTTTCCCTAAAAATAGACTCATATATATTTTATCCATAAAAGTTTCAGAATTTTTGGTTTAGGCAATCAATACCAGATTTTTCTCAAAGTTTCCCATGTTTCACTGTTTGACTAATCTGACCACTCTTCATTACGAATCTAATTTCTCATTGTACAGAATTCAAAATATATTCTCGTTTATTCCATTTGAAACTAGACTCATTAAGCTTTAATTACATAATTTATACAGCTTCTAACTTATCTCCCACAATTTATGGTGATTTTCCAAAGTCACGTTACTGCTGCTGTCCCAAGCAGATTTATTACCAAATCACTCTTTCACACCTAACTTGCATGCTTGTTATTTAAACATGTATATCACCAATCAATCATCACATATCTATGATTTTACTTAAGTATAATCTCCATTTCATCATTTTAAAGCACAACATGTTAGCCGATTTTTCCCTTTAGCATCTAAGGCACATGCATGCTCATTTGTTTGGCTCAACTTCACCTATCTTCCATTTTTCATCAAAAGAACATGAAACAACAACCATTTCCTTCATTTTAATTCATGACTAAATGCTCACAACACAACTAAAAACCAAAATATGCTTCAAGAGTTAAGGTAGAATCAAGAAGAACTTATGAACATCAAGATAGAAGCAAGGTACCAAGAACTTACCTTCAATTTTCCTCCTCCTAATGACCGAATACTCAAGAGCTTTCTCCTCTCCTTTCTCTTCTCTAACTTTCAGCTATGATGAACAAAGATGGACAAAACTTTGTTCTTTTCACCCCTTTTTCTTTTAATAAAACTTCATAATTCATCCATTTAATTCTTTAATACAAAAGACATGAAATTCCCATCATGGAACATTTACCTAACCCATTATCATGAAACATTTACCTAACCCATTATCATGGAACATTTACCTAACCCATTATCAATTTGTACCATAAATTATGGATATCAAGTGCTCATATTGTCTACAACAACATGATGGCTGGCCACTTCATGTAAAATGGGAGGTTTGTCATGCAAATCCTCCTATTTTGCACTCCTACTTATTTGGCCAATTCAATTTAGCCTATAGCATTTTCAAACATTTTCACATAGGTCCTATTTCATAATTTCACCTCCTTTTTCTTATGGAACAAAAATTAACTAAAATTTCCGGGTTTTATCTTAAGCTTGGGCCTTCTAGAGGCCCACTAACATAATTAAACCTATGCCAACATTCACAGAATTCTTGAAAATTGGGGCGTTACAGGATCTATATCTTCTTCAATCCATCCCACTGCAACTCAGGGGTATAGGATTTATGGCTTCTTCAATCGATTTGATCTGTTACACCATTCTCTGGGTATCATGACCAGATATGCATGATATTTGTATGAATGCAGAATATCATTTTTTTTGAGAATGATCCCCCTTTAATGCTTGGGTTGACACTTCTCGTTGTTCATCGAGGTTTTATCACTGACGTATTACGCTGCTTTCTTGCTCAGTTGGTATCTTTGATAGGAAACCCGAAGAAATAATAACAATTTAGGCTCTTCTTTCTCAAACATTTCCAGCCCTTAGGTTTGGTGAGTTTTAAACAATAGTCATGTTTCAGATTCTTGTACTATTTAAAAGCTTCTAGAGTAATATGCAGAACTTCTTTTGTGAAAGTATTATTGGTCCATAAATCATTATTTCAATGCAAAATGCTTGAAAAAGATCATAACAATGGACAAAAAGGAAATTAATTGGGAGCATAGCTCGAAACAAATGAGTTAACCAAAGATAGCAAATGCAATAAGAAGGAAATTTATTGGGAGCGTTTTAAAACTAATAAAGTAATCAAAGATCATAAATTCAATATGGGTAAGATGAAGACTAGGTGCCCCAGATATCGCAGCCTGAGCTTCTCTACACGAACTTATTGAGGATAATTTTGAGCTCGATATGTGTTTAGGAGATCTAGAGTACTTTGTCGATGCCCCAAGATGTAGCATACCTCCTTATTGTTAATTCAGGCATAGCAAGACTACCGCGTGCTCTACTTTTTATCAAAAGTTGAATTGCCTTTTATGAGTTTTCAATTCAAAATCCCTTTGGTCTCAAGGCGCCCTTTGCGGGTTTTCACTTTGACCTTTCCTTTTTCTTTTTCTTTTCTCTTTTTTTTTGCATGTTTTCGTATTGGCTTCTTCTCTTTTTTTTTAGGTGAAGTACTTTTTGACTGAATCCAAATTTACAAGATCGTGCAAGCTTTTACCATCCATCTTGGTCAAAATCAATGCTCCTTCAGAAAATACCTTCTTTACCCCATATGGTCCTTCCAGTTTGACATACATTTTCCTCTAAAGTCCTTTTGTATGGGAAGGATCTTCTTCAATACCAAGTCCCTTTCATGAAATTTTCTAGGACGAACCTTTCTGTCGTAAGCTCGCATCATTCGTTTTTGGTACATTTGACCATGACGGATAGCTTTCAACCTCTTCTCTTCAATCCAATTTAACTGATCATATCGGGATTGAATCCATTCTATTTCATCCAGCTTTAGCTCAGTCAAAATTTGGAGAGAAAGAATCTCGACTTTAATGGACAAAATTGCTTCCACTTCACTGAGAAAGGTGTTGTCCCGGTGGAGGTCTTGACCGACGTTTGATAAGTATAGATGGTAATTTCTCATGCTGATATTTATGAGTCAATCATTTCCCTACGGTGTTTTTAATTTTTTTATTAATTTTTATTTGAACCGTTCATTTTCGGGTGATATGGTGTTTGATCTTAAATAGACCTCAAACTTCTGATATCATGCTGTTGATGCGATCATTTTTGACATTCCATACCAACACGAAATGATTTTTTTTAGAACCTTCTAACTGTCGACTTTGTGACATTAGCATATGAAGCGGCTTTCATCCCTTTAGTAAGGTAATTGATGATTGTAAAGATGAATCGATGCCCACTAGAAGCTTTTGGCGAGGTCGGCCGACTGACATCCATGCCTCACATAGTGAAAGTCCATATAGAAGTCATGGAGAGATGAATGAGACACATGAATCTTGTATCCATAAATTTGGCACTTATTGCATTTCTTGGTATAACTGATGCAATCCCCTTCCATGGTGGACCAGCAGTACCCAAATCTCATGGTTTGCCTGGCCATTGTAAAACCATTAGCACGTGTTCTTCAGACACCCTTATGGACCTCTTCTAATATTTTCTTAGCCTTAACAGCATCCACACGTCTTAGTAGCCCAGACATATCTTGATGATCATGCGAAAACATCTTGGAATTCTTGGGATAACTCAATGACGTCTCGCTTTGTCTTTGTGGTGATACAGGCTCCGATTTTCATCTCTTTCTCTTCTCCTAAGCTCACAATTTCCACCAACTCTTTATAAGGTAGGATTTGTTTTTCATCTTATTCTACCATCCTTAACAAATCAGGAGATAGGTTACAATCTCTGTCATCTTCAAAGTTCTGAGATCCCTTTAGACACATCTCGCTTAAAAAGAGATTTTGGGTTTATAGCAGCGTCACTTATATCGTTGATATCTAGAGACCTGTTGTAGGTACGAAGGAATATTCCAAAGAATAAATGAATCTAAGAATAAATATTTGTGTGGTACGATTATGAATGAAATGAAATAAATAAAAGAATATTTGCTTGAAGTGGAATACAAAGATGCATTTTATTTGAAATAAAGATGTTGGACATAAGCCTATTTCACAAAAGGCTTCTTATTGGTCCTAGGCTTAGAGCAATAAGCGTGTTTTGGACATTACTCCGAATCAACTCTAAAAACTACAGGGATCTCCTCCATAGTCCTACTGTTCAAAACACTCCCAAGTATGTAAGGGCAGATGCTTGGAAGTTTCTATTCCCCAGTTCCTTCTTCGGATACGTCGTCAGTGTTCAGATTCCTCGAGATTCCTTCTGAGCTTTTAGTATATTTAAAGAATTTCAGCTCATTATTATCTATTAGGTTTTGTACTAAGGCCCTGAATTCACTGCACTTTTGAATCTCATGACCCTCTTCGTCATGGAACTCACAGTAGTTCCTTACTCTTCCGGGTCTGTCCCCTGAGTCCTGTGTGATTAACCCTCTTTCTACCATTTTTTCCAAACCTCCTTTAGCGGGGTTTTTACTTCTGCAATACTTATCTTGATTTTCTCTCCCGTATTCTCGATTATCGCATTTATCCCTTTGTTAGAATGGTCGGGTAATGGATTTTCTGCACCAGATGGATCATCGAATTTCACAATACCTATTTTGATGAGTCTTTTGATTATCTTCTTCAAAGCGGTGCAGTTCTCGATCGAGTGTCCTGTGATCCAGGGGCATAACCAGGGGGGCTGGCATGGGCCCCGACCCCCCCTAAAGTGGAAAATTGCATTTTAGGCCCTTGAATTTTTTTAAAAAATTTAAATTAGTAAAGGAAAAATTGCACTTTGCCCCCCTAAATTTATAAAAATTCAATTTAATCATTTACAAATTATAAAAATATAACCTATAAAAAATTAAAATTTCATCTGGCCTTCCCTAAAAAAATTTTCTGGCTTCGCCCCTACTGTGATCCCTGCATGGTTTTCGTATTGGAAGTTCGCGTCGTACCATTTGGGATATGGGGGCTGCATAGGTTCTAGGTAGAAAGGGGATACTATATGTGCATTAAACAGACTTTGGTACAACTCCCTATACGTGATTGGTATAGGCGTGAACCAGAATTTTTTTGAGTTCTGTCTAGGATGGAGTTCTTGCCTTGGGGATCTGATATCTAGTAGTTGCCGTCCTTGGTTGGCTTACAGTAATCGGCTTTGAATAGCCCTTGTTATATATACTAGTATTCCTTGGGGCCTTTAAAGTATTGATTTGGGAACTTCACTCTCTCATTTTCCTTTGTAACGATCTTCAAATTGTTTTTGGAGCTCCACTCTCTCCTTTTTTATTTTCGCTAAATCATCCAGATCAAGGTCAATGAGATTAATTGGATTATCCCTTGGACTAGAACCTGAATTCATCGGGCAGTTCAGCGGTGCCGTGGTACTAGTCTGATATTGGGGTCTGATGTCAACGGACACCCTTTGTGTATATGCGTTTGGTTGTTCTTGGGTGTTTGTTTGGGTAAAGCCTGAAGGATAAGTAGGGTCTTCATTATCGTCCACAGCATTGACCATAGGTCTTTTTCCTTTTTCTAACCCTTCAGCTAGCAACTAGGTTAACTGGCTCATCATGTTTCTTTGGAATTCTAACATCTGTTCCCTCATATCTTGTTGGATTTTGGCCAATTGATCTTGCATCTGCATTTGCATTTGTTCTAATCTCTTCAACCTTTGGTCCATTGTCTTAGTTTTTCCTTGTGTAAAGTAACGATATTCCAAAGTAACTACCATAATTTTGATCAATTAGGGTCATTTCGTGAAATTCAATGCATATGATGAAATACAATGCAGATGTATGAAATGAATGCAAAGAGAGGCATTGACTCTGATTCAATTATGTTAGGACAACTTTTCTAGAAAATGAATTTCTTTACATAAAATGGATTACATATACGACTTTGCCCTAATACTCAAAGTCTTAATCTCCTTAAGAAGCCAAGCTAACTCCTAATCTTGATCCGGTTCTGATTCACTTCAAACTTAGCATGTCAGCCTAAACTGCTAGGGTTTGCAAACGATTGGCCACGTCTTGTATTTGAGCCACTAATTCTTCCAACAGAGAGTAGTTCTCAGAGAATACTCAACAAAAAACCTTCTCTACCCTTCAAAAGTGGCTACGAAACTAGCAGTTACGCACACCCAATGAACCTACCTTCACTTCTTCTTCGGCATGCATTCAAGGATCTAAAAGTTTCGGCCAAGATTGCCGGGACGGGTGTGACCCTTTTATCAAGTCAGTCAAACAAGCCTGAAATTACATTATCTTCGTGCCCCAGTACTTTAAGAAAGATTACTAACCCTTAGATACTTAAGGCGAAGATATCAACCTTTTTTTTCCGTCCGAATGCACCAAAATCAGGTCTCGCAAACTTTCTCAAGGGATATATTTGCTTTCTCCTTTTTGCTTGATCCGGGCCACGACCCATTGCTCATTCATCCCCCTGATGCTTATTAGTTCCTTTAGGAAAATCAGGATATTGGTGGATCTAGAGTAGGCCTTGTTAGCTTAAATCCTCGGGTATCAGAATAAAGTGGTATACTCTTCCACGTAGGTACCAAATCCACTTTTTCAAAAGTGAAGCAACTGTAGGCTGGATTCCAAAATTAAGCCATTGCTTGAAACAAATACTTGTCCACTTTGATATCGAATAGATAAGGCAACTGACCATAATTACAATAAAATAGCTGCTTGATTTCATCACCATTGGACCCATGTCTCTTTCAATTCTTGGTGATTGTACCGGGTTACGTCGATACAAGTGAAGCCCCACAATTCTGATACGTTCCTCTCCGTCAGACTATCACCTTTCTCTAGTTGCGTTTTCTTAAACCATATTTGAACGGCCACACTATCTTTCACTTTATCAAGAGATTTGTTTTCCATGCCAAGTTCTCTATTTAGTAATTGAATGTGAATCAACACATCTTTTTTATGATGAAAAATGCAATGCAATCATAACCAAAACAAAATGAAATATGTTAGTACAAAGTAAAAGCAAGCAAGAATAAAGCACTTATTTGGGTGACCACTAGGGTTTGGAGTGGTTCTACCTAGGGTGGGCTCTTAAGGCTCGCTATATGCGGTTTGGTTCTAAAGTAAAGGTACCCGAACCGGCAGATTCCTCTATCCTCACCCATTATAGGCTCATATGGACCGAGTTCAGTTCAGGGGTGTAACGCCCCCACACCCGAGACCGTCGCCGGAGTCGAGTATGAGGTGTTACTAAGCTTAGTTTAACATTTTTAGAACTTTGAATTATTTGTTTCTACATTCACAGCTTTTAAGCTACTTGCGTCCTTAAATCACAAGAAAAATCATATCTCGAGTTACTGAAACTGGGATATAAAATACACCACCTAATTATATCTTTACGAAAAAGATCCGTAAATTTTTGCTGAATCTAGACTCATAAAAATATCTACTAATGTTTTTCTAGAATTTTGGTTGGGCCAATTAGTACAGTTTATTAGTTAAAGTTACCCTGTTTCAAGACTCGATTGGTCTGACCTCTGTTTACTACGAACCACATTTCTCTCTGTACAAAATTCATATGACTATGAGGTTTGTTTATACTAAAACTAGACTCAATAAGGATTCTGAGGATATAAAATACACCACCTAATTATATCTTTACAATTTATGGTGAATTTCTAAAGTAGGAACAGGGATTCAGAATGTGGAGTTCAAAACATTCATTTGCTCTTGACGGACCAAAATGATTTCTACCACCACGGCACTCGGGTTTAACAAATCTCGTATTTCCCACACTAGCATGAAGTAGTCCGAGATTTAGGACCCACATTTCGCTTCTTAAAATTTCCATATGATTGCCCAATTGAAACTTGGGAACGAGGATTCATATTTCTTGACTTTTCGGTTTCTTTGTGAGGGTGCATTACTCATTGGTCTTTTCTTCCAATTTCGTGTTTCAGATTCTACCTTTTTCTTTTCCTTCAGTAATTCTTCAGCCTTGCAAGCTCGATCGACAAGTACCACCATTTCTTTTAGTTCAAGGATCCCAACAAATACCTTAATGTCTTCGTTAAGCCCGTCTTCAAATCGTCGGCACATCTTGGCTTCTGTAGGAACATATTCCCTGGCATACTTACTTAATCGAACAAAATCTCTTTCATATTCGAGATGTCATATTACCTTGCTTCACTCAAGAAACTCTTTACATTTCGATCAATAAATCTTTCACTAATATATTTCTTCCAAACTCTTCTTGAAAGAATTCCAGTTACCCTCTCTTTCGGTACCACCAAATCAAAGTCTTCCACCAATTATAGGCTGAATCTCTCAACAAAGATGTAGCACATTTCAAACATTCTTCGTGTACAAGATAATTCATCAAATACCGGATAGAATTTTCAAGCCGAACTCGCTTTCTCGCATCATCATCAATATTTGCTCTAAATTCTTCACCCCTTGTTTACTGAATTCTATCAACGGGGTTCTGTGAAATTTTATCATATCCACTCCTTGAGGCATTGGAGGCATAGGTTGAGGAATTGGGGAGGTGGGGAGGTCGTACATTTGGGTTCGTGACTGAACGAACTCAATGTACCATGCACTCATCATTTGGAGAAAAGCTTCCGATCCCTTCCCTCCTCCCCGACCAACATGAGGGGTGGGTTTTCATCGGCGCTGCTCCATCAGCCGAGTGGCACATTACTCAGACTTCATCTCGCCACAACTGGATCAGATCCATTTACTATATAAAAAATTCATTTAAAAGGTCAAGTCGTCACACTATCACAATTCATACATATGGCATGTATAGCAAAATCCGTACATACAACACGTAGTCCGAGAATCGACTAAACCTGCTCGATACCACTAAATGTAACGCCCCACACCGAGACCGTCGCCGAGTCGAGTATGAGGTGTTACTAAGCTTAGTTTAACATTTTAGAACTTTGAATTATTTGTTTCTACATTCACAGCTTTTAAGCTACTTGCGCCACATCACAAGAAAATCATATCTCGAGTTACGAAACTCGAAATTAAGATCCGTAAATTTTCGCTGAATCTAGACTCATAAAATATCTACTAATGTTTTTCTAGAATTTTGGTTGGGCCAATTAGTACAGTTTATTAGTTAAAGTTACCCTGTTTCAAGACTCGACTGGTCTGACCTCTGTTTACTACGAACCACATTTCTCTCTGTAAAAATTCATATGACTATGAGGTTTGTTTATACTAAAACTAGACTCAATAAGGATTCTGAGGATATAAAATACACCACCTAATTATATCTTTACAATTTATGGTGAATTTCTAAAGTAGGAACAGGGATTCAGAAACTGCTATGACTCTGTTTCACTAAAATTAAAATATCTTCTAACATATACTTCCTTTACTTGTTTCATTTATTTCATGTGAAACTAGACATAATAAGCTTCAATTTGATATGTATTTCACCACCAAATTCAATTTCTATGATTTTAGTAAATTTTCAAACTCGCGTTAGTATTGCTGCGGTATTCTGTTTATGGTAAATTTCATCCTTTTATGAGTTTTTATGCACTAAGTATCTTAATAGTTTTCCTTAACATCAAACATAATCTAAACTAACCATTTTCATAATTTATCATTATCAAGCATTTCCTCAACCATTTCACAACCATACCATAAGATCATTTACACAAAATGGGTATATTGCTATACATGCCATACTTAAATTTACAAGCCATTTACCAAAAATCTTCGGATAGTGTGATCGAGCCTTGACCTATCCCGACTCGAGCTGGCTTGTCCAAAACTACAATGAGTAAGAAGGAGGAGTAAGCATAAATGCTTAGTAAGTTCATATGCAAATAATAAGTAACATAACAAACAGTTATACCAATCAACATTAGCATACATCACTAAAACACATATCACATTTTTAATCATTCTTCATCATCTTATTACCTTATCGTGGTTGTATCAATACTCAACCCGAGGGTTAAATACATACCTGTCCAAAATATCCATTTCATATCACTTACCAATACGTCTCTTTACATCTCGAAATTTTCCTCCATTTGAGTAGAACTTTACCCGTTGAACACATCGGAATATAATTCGGATACATGGATAACTTGCACATAAGTGCCATATATGCAATCAAGCAATCATGTAACCCGCCCATAAGCGAACTCAGACTCAACTCAACGAGCTCGGGCGTTCGCATCCATAAGTGAACTCGGACTCAACTCAATCAGTTCGGATGCCTAGTTACATCTCACGAACTCGGACTCAACTCAACGAGTTCGGACATTCGCATCCATAAGTGAACTCGGACTCAACTCAACGAGTTCGGATGCTCAACCATCCTAGTGACATGTCACTTGTATCCTAATCTATTCCTAAGGTTCAAACGGGCTTTTCCTCGAACACTTATCCTTGCTTTGTCTTCCGTAGAATGCCGAAATCAATACTCGGTAACAATTATATTTAACAAGTAGTTCACATAATTTACATATTATTTGAAATTAACCACAAAGCATACATTTCATAATAAAATTCAGCATAACACATAATTAATATCAATAACTTAAAAATAACAATTATGCTACATTATTTACACATGAACTTACCTTGGTACCAAAATACAAAGATTTTGCAATTTAGTCCACAATCTTTTCTTTTCCTCGATTGAGGTCGATTCCACGTCTTTCTTGATCTAAAATAACACATTTAGCTTATTTAATACTCACATTATCAAATTAATCCTTAACTCAAATTTTGGCAAAATTACAATTTTACCCCTAAACTTTTGCATATTTACATTTTTGCCCGCTCGGGATTAAACTTTATTCCTTATTCTTATGTTTTACAACATGCTGATCACTTTTCTCTTCTATGGCAACATCAAATTCTCACTCTAACATGTACTTGTGACTATTAGGTATTTTTACCGATTAAGCCCTTTTACTCGCTTTTTGCTTAAAATCGAGTAGTACAAGTTGTCTAACATAATTTAAAACTTCATATTCTATCATAAAACATCAAAATACACAAATTTCACCTATGGGTATTTTTCCAAATATAAACCCTAGGTTAAATTATTGCTAACATAAGCTTTATCGAGTTACCGAGATCTCAAAACGTAAAAATCATTAAAAACGGGCTTGGAATCACTTACTATGGAGCTTGGAAGCTTGAAACAAACCCTAGCTATGGAGAACCCTTGAAATTTCGGCCTAATGAAGAAGATGGACAAAATTGGCTTTTAATTTTGTTTTTAATTCATTTTAATAACTAAATGACCAAAATACTCTTACTACTAAACTTTCCAAAATTCCTTCCATGTCCTAATTTTGTCCATGAACTTAAAATTGGTAAATTTGCTATTTAAGACCTCCTCATTAATATTCCAAAACAATTTCATACTAAAAACTTCTAGAATGCAAGTTTTGCAACTTATTCGATTTAGTCCCTACTTTCAATTTAAGCACTTTAGGCATAGAATTTCATCACGAAATTTTCACACAATCATGCAATCATACCATAAACATCAAAATCATTGTAAAATAATTATTTCTATCTCGGATTTATGGTCACAAAACCACTATTCCGATTAAGCCCTAATTTAGGATATTACAACTCTCCCCTTTTAAAGATTTTCGTCCTCGAAAATCTTACTGAAATAACAGTGTGGGTATTGGTTTCTCATAGTTTCTTCAGTTTCCCATGTAGTCTCTTCTACCCCATGCTTTTGCCACAACACTTTCACAAGTGCAACACTTTTATTTCTTAGTTGTTTGACTTCTCGAGCTAAAATCTTAATCGGTTCTTCTTCATAAGTCATATCAGTCGCAGTTCAATTTCATCGGTGAAATTATATGTGAAGGATCCGAACGATACCGACGTAACATAGATACGTGAAACACATCATGAATCTTTTCTAATTGGTGGTAAAGCTAGCCGATATGCTCTGAGTCCAACTTTTTCAATTATTTCATACGGTCCAATAAAACGCGGACTTAACTTGCCCTTTCGTCCAAATCTAAGGACTTTCTTCCATGGAGACACTTTCAAAATACCTTATCACCAACTTGAAACTCAATGTCCTTTCGCTTTAGGTCTCGCATAAGATTTACATCTATCCAAGCGACTTTCAAACAATCTCAATTATCTTCACTTTTCTTGATTTCTTTTATTAAATCAACTCCATAAATCTGATTTTCCTTGAGTTCAGTCCAATACAAAGGCGTTCGACACTTGCGACCATACAATGCTTCATAAGGTGCCATTTTCAAGCTCGTCGATAGCTATTGTTGTAAGCAAATTTTACCAACGGCAAATATCTTTCCCAACTTCCTTGAAATTCCAATACGCAACATCCGAGCATGTCTTCAAGAATCAATTACTCTCTCGATTGTCCATCGGTTTGTGGATGAAAAGCGATCGAAATTTAACCGTACCTAACGCGTCTTGCAACTTTTGCCAAAACCGCGAGGTAAACCTTGGATCTCTATCTGAAATAATCGATAATGGTATTCGTGTAATCTAACAATTTCTTTAATATACAGATTCAGCCAACTTGTTAAGAGAATAATTAGTAGTACGGGATAAAATGAGCCGACTTAGTTAATCATCAACTATTACCCGGATGGCATCTTTCTTTCCCGAGTCAATGGCAATCCTGAAACAAAATCCATAGTAATCCGATCCCATTTCCATTCAGAACCATAATAGGTGGAGTAATCCTCAAGGTACTTGGTGTTCACTTTCACCGTTGACAAATTAAGCATTTGGACACAAACTCGATATATCTCTTTTCATTCCATTCCACCAATACATTTTCTTCAAGTCATTATACATTTTCGTACTACCGGATGAATCGAGAAATAACCACTATGTGCTTCTGTAGGATCTTTTGAATCAATTCCTCATTCTTCGTACACAAATCCGATCTTTAAACATTAAGCACCCATCGAACCAATTCAAATCGATCCCGTGTCGACTTCACTTTATTTTCTTTTGGCTAGCAAATCTTGATCATTTTTCCGAGTTTGAAATCTCTTGTAAAAACATTGGTTTTGCTCTTAACTCGCTAGAATCGAACCATCATTTGACACTTTCAACCGAGTGTTCATAACTCTCAAAGCAAACAACAACTTTCGCTCAAAGCATCAAGAACCACATTCGCTTTCCGGATGATAATCAATAACAAGCTCGTAATCTTTCAACAACTCCAACCATCTTCGTTGTCTCAAATTCAAGTCTTTTGTGACATCAAGTACTTAAGACTTTTGTGGTCGGTATATACCCGACATTTTTCACCATACAAATAATGTCGCCAAATTTTCAAAGCAAACACCACCGCATGACCAATTCCAAATCGTGAGTAGAATAATTCCTCTCATGAGGTTTTAAGCGCCTCAAGCATATGCCACCACTTTTCCTTCTTGCATGAGCACACACCCCAAACCATTTAGAGAAGCATCACTATACACCACAAATTCTTTACCCGATTAAATTTGTACTAACACTGGTGCCTCTGTTAATAACTTTTCAATTCTTCAAAACTCTGTTGACATTCTTCCGTCCATTCAAATTTAACATCCTTTCGAGTAATCTAGTTATAGGAGCAGCAATTATAGAAAATCCATTTACAAACCGCCGATAATACCCACTAGCCCCAAGAAACTTCTAACTTCGATTCACGTTTTTGGTGGTTTCCAATCAACAATGGCTGAAATTTTACTAGGATCAACTCAGATACCATCACCGAAACAATATGACCCAAAAATCCAACTTCCGGAGCCAAAATTCACTTTTACTAAACTTAGCATACAAATGCTTATCTCTCAAAGTTTGCAAAACTATCCTCAAATGCTCAAGATGTTCATCTCATCTTTTGAATAAATTAAAATATCATCTATAAACACCACAACAAATTTGTCCAAGTATGGCGAAATATGCGATTCATTAAATCCATAAACACAAAGAGAGCATTTGTCAATCCGAATGGCATAACTAAAATTCATAATGACCATACCTTGTTCTAAAAGCGCTTTAGGTACATCCGACTCCTTTACCCCAGCTTGGTAATACCCGGATCTCAAGTCAATCTTTGAAAACCATGTCGCTCCTTTTAGCCGATCAAACAAATCATCAATTCTAAACAGCGGATACTTGTTTTTGATTGTCACCTTGTTTAACCGCCGATAATCAACACATAATCTCATAGAACCATCCTTCTTTTCACAAATAACACGGAGCACCCCAAGGTGAAAACTCGGTCTCACAAAGCCTTTATCACCAACTCTTGCAATCTGCGACTTTAATTCTTTCAACTCTGTTGGTGCCATTCTATATGGAGCAATCAAGATCGGAGTGTTCCTGTATCAAATCAATACCAAATTCTACTTCCCCGACCGGAGACAAACCCGGCAATTCTTCCGAAATACGTCCGCAAATTCACACACAACCCAAGACCGATTCAACTTTCTTTTCAACTTCTTTTGTATTAATTACATACGCCAAATAAGCTTCATAACCTTTTCTCGAGATATCTTTGAGCCGACATTGAAGAAATCACACTAGGCAATGCCTCGATTTATCCGATTCAACCCGCAGAGTTTCACCATTTCCACACTTTAATTCTATAACCTTTTCTTTGCAATTTACTATAGCATCATGCAATGTCAACCAATCCATACCCAAAATAACATCAAATTCATCAAACGGCAACAACATCAAGTCGGTAGGAAAGTAATGATCCCGAATCATTAAAGGACATTTCTTACATACTTTATCAACAAATACACATTTGCCTAACGGATTCGACACTCTAATCATAAATTCAGATTCTCAACGGTATATTCATACTAGACACCAATTTCATGCACACATATGAATGAGTAGAACCGGATCAATCAAAGCAATAACATTAACATTATAGAGAGAAAATGTACGGTAATCACATCGGTGAGGAAGCATCTTCACGCGCTTTAATAGCATAAGTTCTAGCGGAGCCCTTCCTTCAGTCTAACAGGTGCATCCTCGCTACATTCTTATCGCTTGTTTCACTTCTAACTTTTCTCGGTACCTTCCTTGAGTCGCACCACTAGCTTTTACATTCGAAATTTTTCTTTCTCAACTCTCTCAAGGGTCTCTAATAAAATGATCAGGAGAACCACATCGAAAACATTCATTTGCTCAGACGGACCAAAATGATTTCTACCACACACGGCACTCTCGGGTTTAACAAATCTCGTATTTCCACACTAGCCCCAAGTAGTCCGAGATTTAGGACCCACATTTCGCTTCTTAAAATTTCCATATGATTGCCCAAATTGAAACTTGGGAACGAGGATTCATATTTCTTGACTTTTCGGTTTGCTGTGAGGGTGCATTACTCATTGGTCTTTTCTTCCAATTTCGTGTTTCAGATTCTACCTTTTTCTTTTCCTTCAGTAATTCTTCAGCCTTGCAAGCTCGATCGACAAGTACCACCATTTCTTTTAGTTCAAGGATCCCAACAAATACCTTAATGTCTTCGTTAAGCCCGTCTTCAAATCGTCGGCACATCTTGGCTTCTGTAGGAACATATTCCCTGGCATACTTACTTAATCGAACAAACTCTCTTTCATATTCGAGATCATCATATTACCTTGCTTCACTCAAGAAACTCTTTACATTTCGATCAATAAATCTTTCACTAATATATTTCTTCCAAACTCTTCTTGAAAGAATTCCAGTTACCCTCTCTTTCGGTACCACCAAATCAAAGTCTTCCACCAATTATAGGCTGAATCTCTCAACAAAGATGTAGCACATTTCAAACATTCTTGGTGTACAAGATAATTCATCAAATACCGGATAGAATTTTCAAGCCGAACTCGCTTTTCTGCATCATCATCAATATTTGCTCTAAATTCTTCAGCCCCTTGTTTACGAATTCTATCAACGGGGGTTCTGTGAAATTTTATCATATCCACTCCTTGAGGCATTGGAGGCATAGGTTGAGGAATTGGGGGAGGTGGGGAGGTCGTACATTTGGGTTCGTCTGAACGAACTCGATGTACCATGCACTCATCATTTGGAGAAAAGCTTCCGATCCCTTTCCTCCTCCCCGACCAACAGTGAGGGGTGGGTTTCGGTCGTATTGCTCCATCAGCCGGAGTGGCGCATTACTCAGACTTCATCTGCCACAATTTGGATCAGATCCATTTACTATATAAAAAATTCATTTAAAAGGTCAAGTCGTCACACTATCACAATTCATACATATGGCATGTATAGCAAAATCCGTACATACAACACGTAGTCCGAGAATCGACTAAACCTGCTCTGATACCACTAAATGTAACGCCCCCACACCCGAGACCGTCACGAGTCGAGTATGAGGTGTTACTAAGCTTAGTTTAACATTTTAGAACTTTGAATTATTTGTTTCTACATTCACAGCTTTTAAGCTACTTGCGTCACAGTCACAAGAAAAATCATATCTCGAGTTACGAAACTCGAAATTAAGATCCGTAAATTTTCGCTGAATCTAGACTCATAAAAATATCTACTAATGTTTTTCTAGAATTTTTGGTTGGGCCAATTAGTACAGTTTATTAGTTAAAGTTACCCCTGTTTCAAGACTCGACTGGTCTGACCTCTGTTTACTACGAACCACATTTCTCTCTGTAAAAAATTCATATGACTATGAGGTTTGTTTATACTAAAACTAGACTCAATAAGGATTCTGAGGATATAAAATACACCACCTAATTATATCTTTACAATTTATGGTGAATTTCTAAAGTAGGAACAGGGGATTCAGAAACTGCTATGACTCTGTTTCACTAAAATTAAAATATCTTCTAACATATACTTCCTTTACTTGTTTCATTTGTTTCATGTGAAACTAGACATAATAAGCTTCAATTTGATATGTATTTCACCACCAAATTCAATTTCTATGATTTTTAGTAAATTTTCAAACTCGCGTTAGTATTGCTGCGGTATTCTGTTTATGGTAAATTTCATCCTTTTTATGAGTTTTTATGCACTAAGTATCTTAATAGTTTTCCTTAACATCAAACATAATCTAAACTAACCATTTTCATAATTTATCATTATCAAGCATTTCCTCAACCATTTCACAACCATACCATAAGATCATTTACACAAAATGGGTATATTGCTATACATGCCATACTTAAATTTACAAGCCATTTACCAAAAATCTTCTGGATAGTGTGACTGAGCCTTCGACCTATCCCGACTCTGAAATGGCTTGTCCAAAACTACAATGAGTAAGAAGGAGGGAGTAAGCATAAATGCTTAGTAAGTTCATATGCAAATAATAAGTACATAACAAACAGTTATACCAGTCAACATTAGCATACATCACTAAAACACATATCACATTTTTAATCATTCTTCATCATCTTATTACCTTATCGTGGTTGTATCAATACTCAACCCGAGGGTTAAATACATACCTGTCCAAAATATCCATTTCATATCACTTACCAATACGTCTCTTTACATCTCGAAATTTTCCTCCATTTGAGTAGAACTTTACCCGTTGAACACATCGGAATATAATTCGGATACATGGATAACTTGCACATAAGTGCCATATATGCAATCAAGCAATCATGTAACCCGCCCATAAGCGAACTCAGACTCAACTCAACGAGCTCGGGCGTTCGCATCCATAAGTGAACTCGGACTCAACTCAACGAGTTCGGATGCCTAGTTACATCTCACGAACTCGGACTCAACTCAACGAGTTCGGACATTCGCATCCATAAGTGAACTCGGACTCAACTCAACGAGTTCGGATGCTCAACCATCCTAGTGACATGTCACTTGTATCCTAATCTATTCCTAAGGTTCAAACGGGCTTTTTCCTCGAACACTTATCCTTGCCGTCTTCCGTAGAATGCCGAAATCAATACTCGGTAACAATTATATTTAACAAGTAGTTCACATAATTTACATATTATTTGAAATTAACCACAAAGCATACATTTCATAATAAAATTCAGCATAACACATAATTAATATCAATAACTTAAAAATAACAATTATGCTACATTATTTACACATGAACTTACCTTGGTACCAAAATACAAAGATTTTGCAATTTAGTCCACAATCTTTTCTTTTCCTCGATTGAGGTCGATTCCACGTCTTTCTTGATCTAAAATAACACATTTAGCTTATTTAATACTCACATTATCAAATTAATCCTTAACTCAAATTTTGGCAAAATTACAATTTTACCCTAAACTTTTGCATATTTACATTTTTGCCCCTAGGCTCTGGATTAAACTTTATTCCTTATTCTTATGTTTTACAACATGCTGATCACTTTTCTCTTCTATGGCAACATCAAATTCTCACTCTAACATGTACTTGTGACTATTAGGTATTTTTACCGATTAAGCCCTTTTACTCGTTTTTGCTTAAAATCGAGTAGTACAAGTTGTCTAACATAATTTAAAACTTCATATTCTATCATAAAACATCAAAATACACAAATTTCACCTATGGGTATTTTTCCAAATATAAACCCTAGGTTAAATTATTGCTAACATAAGCTTTATCGAGTTACCGAGATCTCAAAAACGTAAAAATCATTAAAAACGGGGCTTGGAATCACTTACTATGGAGCTTGGAAGCTTAAAACAAACCCTAGCTATGGAGAACCCTTGAAATTTCGGCCTAATGAAGAAGATGGACAAAAATTGGCTTTTAATTTTGTTTTTAATTCATTTTAATAACTAAATGACCAAAATACCCTTACTACTAAACTTTCCAAAAATTCCTTCCATGTCCTAATTTTGTCCATGAACTTAAAATTGGTAAATTTGCTATTTAAGACCTCCTCATTAATATTCCAAAACAATTTCATACTAAAAACTTCTAGAATGCAAGTTTTGCAACTTATTCGATTTAGTCCCTACTTTCAATTTAAGCACTTTAGGCATAGAATTTCATCACGAAATTTTCACACAATCATGCAATCATATCATAAACATCAAAATCATTGTAAAATAATTATTTCTATCTCGGATTTGTGGTCACAAAACCACTATTCCGATTAAGCCCTAATTTGTGGTCACAAAGACATAGGTACGGATGTATCCCGAAAGCGATCCACTATCCTATGTGGAGGTGAAAACCTCACGAAGGAATGGTTTCTCACTCCCACTTAAAAGGGTAAGATCGACTGACCATGCAATGCAATGTGCCAAAAGATACCAAAACTCAAACCAACACAACAATTATAAACCACAATGATGAAAATCGTAACAAAGACAGATGAAATGCAACGAAAGGATCGTAGGTCTATACCAAGTTTTCAATTTTTGACAAAAAGACAAAAAGTAATCAACTTGTGGCTTGACTCTCTTATTTTGGGTCCCCAGTGGAGTCGCCAAGCTGTCGAAACCTTTTTTTTTTCTGAAAAATATTCATTATCATTATTATTATTATTATTATTATTATTATTATTATTATTATTATTATTATTTCTAATGTGTCTATATTATGTATTATATTATGTATATATATATTTTCATACATTATATTTGCTTTAAATATTGTATCTTATGTATTATTTTGTATATTTTAGTATATATATATATATTTGTGAAGCATTATCAATAGTTTTTTAGTATTATTATTTTTAATATGCATATATTGTGTAAATATTTTAATACTATATTATGTATGTGTTTCTATATATATATATATTATGTGTATGAGTCTTTAAATATTGTGTTTTTATATAAGTTATGTATATACCTTTAATACCATATTATTTGTATATTTTTATATTCTTAAATATCATTATATTTATACAATTCTTTTCAATACCACATCATATATATATTTTAATGCTATGTGTACATTTTGCAATGTTATTATTATGTATACATTTTAATATCATTAGTTACACATTTTGTACTATTTCGGTTATATACTTTTTATATTATCCTTATATTTACACCTATTATTTTCACTATTATCACTTATTATTTCATTTTAACATTATATGTATATATTTTTCATGTATTATACGTACATACACTTTAATATTTATTTTATATATGTACGTATATATCATATATGTGTTATATATTCTGTATATATTATTATTTTATTTATATTTAGTATTAATCTTAGTACATATATTTTATTATACATATATATATATATAGTATTATCTTAATTACTTTATTTAATATTATTATTGTATTATATTTACCTTTTATATTGCATCATTATTTTTAGTATTACTATTATATATAATATTAATGTATATTTTATCATATATGTATATACATACTCTTTATATGTGGTAACATTATTATATTTACTATTATATTTACCATCTTTAACATATTATTATTTATTACTTTATTTCCTTACTTTACAATAATGTCATACTTTCTTTATACTTTTACTATTATTATTATTAATATTATTTATTATTATTTTTGTTTGTATATAATATTCATGCTATCATTATTTTATTATTTTTACCGTTATTACGCTTATTATATTAGCATCATTATTACTATCATTATCATTATTAGCATTATTATGTGTCTTCATTATATATAAATTCTTTATGTCTATAGTATTATCTTAACATTAATGTTTACTATATATGTTTACCTTTTATGCTATTATTAACCATTGTTTTATTTTTAAAAGTATTAAGTTATATTTGTTTTATATGTTCTTTTATTATTATTGTCATTATTAACTTATATACATATATATATATATATATATTTATACATACATTTTCAAAATATATATATATTATTATGTATATACTTCAACATTATTAGTAATATATATTTTTACTTACTTTTGTATATTTCAAATATTATATGGTAAATTTCTAATACTATCATCATTCATGTATATATATATTTTACGCATCATACGTTAGTACCATTATTATTCGCGTATACATATACATTCACCGTTTCTATTTCATGTTTAATTCTCGTATTGCGTTTAATATCGCATACATCTTTATTGTTTGTAATATTATTGTCACGCCTATATTTGCTTCAATATACTTCTAGATCTGTCTTCTATTTATTTTTATTTATTAATATGCTTTGCATTATTTCGAAAATCTTATTCTTGTTTTTAATAAGTATGGCAATGTATCGATTTAATATTAAGCCGTAGATTTCATCGTTATGTTGGATGGAATTTGTCGGCTTGTGTTAAAGACGGAACACCCTTCTAAAAAACCGAAAGACTAAAATTTCTCGTCTTTTCAATCAGGTCACGATTAAATCTTATATTGAACTCGTATTTTTGAAAATCAAGACAACACGTGTTTTACAAGATACCAATTTTGGGTTTCGCAAGGGTGCTAATACCTTCCTCGTGTGTAACCGACTCCCGAACCTTAATTTTTCTCTGGCTTTTGACGTAGACCTAAACTCGGCCTTCTTTTTGTTTAAAAGAAATAAATTTATTAGGTGTCCGATCACACCTAGAAAAAAGGATCTGTGGCGACTCCCCTTTTTTAAAAAACCAAACATCGGTCTTTAAACTTTCAATCAAACACCCCAATTAGAGACCAAGCTAAAATTTTTACGTCGCTACAAAAGGGGTGTTCAAGCTTCGGTTAAAGTCGAATTAATTGATCAAATCGATCTAATTCAATTAATCAATCGGTTAATCGATCAGTTAATCGATCTAGTTCGATTATAAATCGGTTAAATGGTTTTTGGAATTTTAGTTAACGGTTAATTCGATTCAAAATCGAGTAATTAACCGGATTAACCAAACTTAATAAATAATATTATATACTATATGTATTAAGCTATTACTAATTCGATTAATTAGGTTAGTTCAGTCAACTGAACATTATAAATTTTTTTATATATTTTATGTAATTGCCCATTTTCGCCCGGGCCCTAAACTAAAAAAAACAGAAATAAATATAAAAATATTAGTCCCAAAGTCCATTTGCAAAAAGAATATGGCCCAAATACAAAAGTCCCATGACCCAAAATTAACTTAATCTAAAAACTCAATACACAAGCCCACAACCTAAACATTTTCAGCTAAAAAAAGAAACCCTAAGCCACCAGTACCGTTGCCCTCATGTGCGTCCTCAGCGTGCCTACCGCTGCAGCTCTGCCATAGTCACCTGCAAACATGCAAAGCAGAAGAAAACAACAAGAAAAAACAAAAGAGTAGTAATCGAAAATTTTGTAATCGGCTTTAAAAGCCCCAACGATCAATGTATTTAGGGGAAGGATTTTTTAATACAAAAAACAAAAAAAATCGAAAAAGATTAAAATATCAAAGGTGCCTTTATTTTATTTTATTTTTCTCGAAATAAATAAATAAGTAGTAAAATGTTTTTTACCTGTCATTTCGTCTGGGACTACCGTTTGTGCCACCGTCGGTTCGCGAGGCCGTCGAATCCTTTGGGATTCGGCCAAAGGCCACTACGGCAAACGGAGAGAGCCGAAAAGTTTTCTTCCTTCTAGAGTTATTTTTGGATTTTATTTTGAGGTTTGGGCTCTAAATCGATTTTTACACGAAAAATGGGTCAAAATAGGGTCGGGGTGATTTTCGTCCATCGTGGACGGTAGTGCTGTCGCCGGTGACCGGCGGTTAGGGTGACAGCCGATGGCCAGACCCCTTACTGACTAGGGGGCTGAAAGAGAGAGTTTGAGAGGTTTTTCAGATTTTCTTTTTGAAATGAAGCTAAATGAATTTTTTTGGTCAAAAAATTGACTTATATAGCTTGTCAAAACGGCATCGTTTTGAAAGTTAATTTCAGAGGCCAAAACGACGTCTATTTGGCCTCCGACCCGAAACTCGACCCTCTCCAACCGCAGGATCAGCATGTTTTTGCGAAAAAGTCTAATTGCACTTTTAGCCCTTCCGCTTTTTAATTAGTTTGCGATTCAGTATTTTTCATTTTTTAAATTTACCTTATAATTTTATTTTTGTTTCATTTTAGTCCTATGAAGAACGACGCTGCTTTAAGGACGAGGGATAATTCTCCATTTAGTCCTTACCCCTTTATGCATATTTTATTTTGGTCCTAATTCTTTTTTCTCCTTTCCTTGCCATATAAAACGCTGGGCATAAGGGCCAGGAATAATTTTACATTCAGTCCCTATGGATTTGCGCGCCTTATACTTTAGTCCTTATTTGCTTATTTTATCACAATTTTTACTGTTAATTTCATCTTTATTATAATTTAGTCCTTGGCCCATTTAATTCAAAATTTTATGAAAGATTTTATTTAATTGTGTACTTATTTATTTACTATTCTTTTATTCGTTTCTTTTATATTTCAAATTTAATGTTATTTACTTGTTTTATTTATTTATTTATTTATTCATTTATTTTTTATGTTATTTATTCGCTTATTGTTCATATTATTTATTTATTACTTCTACTTTTAAATAATTAAACTTAATATTATGTATATCTATTTATTTACATATTTATCATTCTATTACTTATTACTTGTTTATCTATTTATTTTTGTCATTTACTTTTAAAATTTAGATTATTTATTATTGTTATTATTATTTTTATTATCGTTATTATTATTATTATTATCATTATTGTCATTTTCATTATTGTTATCATCCTATTATGCATTGTCCCTTTTTCACTATTTTATGCATTGAATTTAGATGTGTTAAATGCATTGAAGTACCATTCCCGAATTGTAACACCTCAAATCCGGCCTAAACGTTATGGCCGAATCTGGCGATGTCACATGCGAGTGTTTTTGAAAACGCATTGACCCTTAAACCATTCGAGTTATTATTTTTTACTTAGTTTGGAAAAACGTATATTGATTGACTTGCTTGCAAACATTTCTTTTACGTAGAAGCTTTGAAAAATGTACTATTTATTAAAACCATTTGTTTTTAGAAAGAAACCATGTTTTGATCCAAAATCCAATCTTATCGTGATTGTTGATGTGAAATTCGTAAAGCAGTTAAAAAAAATTAAATCCAATGTCCATAGTCCTTAAATTGAAAAAACAAAACCCCAAATAAATAATAACCAAACAAAAAATTCGAAAATAGTCCAAAATTATTACGAGTGGCCACCGTCGAGTCCTCCGCTGCACCAATCCGTCTACTACTGGGGATTACCTGAACAGATTAAACAAACAAAGGGTGAGTTTTTGCAAACTCAGTGTGTACATCCCCACAGTTCAGCATGCATACAGTTAGATAACAGAATACAGTCATAATTTGGGCCTTAACCCTTTACAAAATCAGTGTGGGCCTTAGTCCACTCAGAAAAAAATCAGACACAAACTTAGGGCCTTAGCCCATCTTAGATATAGCATGCATAACAGATAAGAATAACAGTAACATGCCCACCAAACCTGCACACCAACTCCGTCCAACCCAACACACCATGTGGGGATAAAATCGACCCACTCATCTTTGCACACCAAATATGGGGATAAAATCGACCCATCCAACCCTACACACCATAAAGTACCGTAGTGTGGCACATGTCATAAATATGCAGCTTAACTGCCCGATAACAGGCTTATGAAGCATTTCAGATACTTCCTTCACTTCATCAAACCCACCCCAATGCAATGCATCATGCAAGGATGGCATGCTATAATGCAGATTAACAGACATATATTCATTTTCAGAACTAAATTGATATACATGCTAAGTGTAACATGGTAGTACATATATCGCAATATTAGATCATAGAATCAAGGGTCTAAGTAAGGCTTACTGACCATACGATAGGTTACAGTCGACTTGGGCGACCCGTGCAACGTTACAGAACATTTCAGAATAATGGGCTCACACGCCTATGTGGCCTGCCCGTCTCGGCCCACACGGCCAAACTGGCCTTAGCCGTGCGGATCACACGGCCTGGCTCAGAATCCCACATGCCCTTGTAGTTCTCTCGTGTGGGCCCACATGCCCGTGTGGCGTCGACATATTACTTTTTTGGCTTTTTGTCGAATTCTATTTTTTACTTTTTGGGTACACACCTGTATTGTTTTTGATGCCTAAATAACCCCGAGCACTCCAGAACCTAATATTGGTAATTGAAAACCCCCAATTTAGTGACAAACCAAAATTCAACAAGATGGAACAACACATTCATCCATTAAATACCGAATCTCTTACCTTGATCGAACGAGAACTCCTTGTACCCAACTCAACAATTAAGAACAATTTGGAGATCCTTGATTAAACCCTGAACACCAAACATAACTCTTTTTTAATAAGCTTTCATAAAGAACAGTTAATATTAATCGATCATAACTTACCGAACGCGTGACCCAAAGACGAATAACGAAAACGATTGGAAAGAAGGAAGAAAATGGGAGGGAAAGCAATAGAATTTCGGCAGCAAAAGAACAAGGAAAGTGGAAAGAAGGAAAAGAAAAAGATAACTGAATTTTTAAAAAGGAAAACAATGAACAGGAAGCGATAACCCCCATATCTTTTCCCTTAATTCTCTCCATCAACTTTCCCCACTACTTCCACCACTTAGACTTTCAGTTTGACCGAAACTCTACAGATTCACTGAGTAAAAATAAAATCCTTGCTCGCGCAGGGGTTCGAACACAGGACCTCTAACACTCCACCACTCCACTTAACCACCAGACTAGCAGACCCATTCTGATATGAGATTACAAGTTATCAAATATAAACCCACAGGTCAGATTAAAGGCTTAATTCAGAAAAATGCCAAAATTTGCCAAGAGAAGGCTTGAACTTAGGACCTCACACACGCACCCAGAACACATAACCACTGAAGCATATACATATTTT
The DNA here is from genome assembly GCF_025698485.1 of Gossypium arboreum. Classification (NCBI taxonomy): domain Eukaryota; kingdom Viridiplantae; phylum Streptophyta; class Magnoliopsida; order Malvales; family Malvaceae; genus Gossypium; species Gossypium arboreum. The sequence goes on from NC_069077.1 coordinate 135,512,413, forward strand.
GTGTCAAACAATTATGGAAACATATTTATAAAATTTGGGGCGTTACAACTCTACCCCCTTAAAGAAAATTTCGTCCTCAAAATTTTACCTGATCAGAAAATGTGAGGATACTGCTGTTGCATCGAATCCTCTGGCTCCCAAGTGGGTTCCTCAGTGCTGTGATTCCGCCACAGCACCTTCACTCAGGGGATAGACTTTCTTTGCAGAGCCTTAACATCAAGATCTAGGATCTAAATCGGCTCCTCCTCAAAAGTTAGATCTGGTCTAACCTCAACCTCCTTCACAGGCACAATGTGCGTGGGATCAAAGCGATAGCGTCTCAACATCGAGACGTGGAACACATCATGTATACGATCTAACTCTAGAGGTAGTTCCAAAAGACATGCGACTGGCCTCACTCACTTCAGAATCCGATACAACCAAATAAACCGAAGGCTCAACTTGCCCTTGTGACCGAACCTCAAAACCTTCTTCCATTGCAAGACCTTAAGGAAAACCATGTCCCCCACAAAGTACTCGATGTCCTTTCTCTTCAAATCAGCATAGGACTTCTATCTATTAGAAGCCGCTTTCAGTCAATCTCGAATCAAGCTGACTTTATCCTCAGTCACTGATACTAACTCTAGACCCAGAACACGTCGCTCACCTAACTCAGTCCAGCATAAGGGAGTGCGACACTTACGACCATATAGTGCCTCGTAAGGTGCCATCTGTATACTAGACTAATAGTTGTTGTTGTAAGCGAACTCTGCTAATACCAAGTACTCCTCCCAACTGCCTCGAAAATCTATAATACAACCCCTCAACATGTCCTCCACTATGTAAATTACCATTTTCGATTGACCATCTGTCTGAGGACGGAAAGCAGTACTGAAGTCTAATCTTGAACTCATAGCCTCATGAAGCTTCTGCCAGAATCGAGATGTAAAACGAGGATCCCTATCAAAAATGATCGAGACAGGTACCCCATGTAGCCTCACTATCTCAGAAATGTAAAGTTTGGCCAACTTCTGTAGAGAGAAGTTTGTCCTAACAGGAATGAAATGTACAGTCTTGGTCAATCGATCCATTATAACCCAAACAGAATCCTTTTTAGTGGGTGTTAAGGGCAACCCACTAACGAAGTCCATCATTACTCGCTCCCATTTCCACATCGGTATCTTAACCGGTTGCAGCAAACCAGAAGGTAACTGATGCTCAGCCTTAACCTACTGACAAGTCATGCAGCGAGCAATGAAATCAGTCCACTAGTATAATTCTTGCAAATCTCGGTACATCTTGTTCCCGCCGAGATGCATAACATAAGGGCTACTATGTAACACCCCTTACCCGTATTCTGAGCCCGGAACAGGGTACGAGGCATTATTGGACTTCAACATTAACAAACGTGTAAAAACCGGGTCATAAAATTTCATTCATTTTAAAACTATTCATACACAAGCATATCGTCCCTTATACGGGCCTACGAAACCCAAAACATACATTGGAAAAGGCCCAAGACTAAATCGAGAACCTTGAAAACTTTTGGGAAAACTTAGAAAATTTTTCCATGAAACAAGGTCACACACCAGTATAGACATAGGGGCACGCCCGTGTGCCTTTGACACGCTCTTGTCCTCAGGCTGTGTAACTTTCTATTTATGACGTTAGGAAACAAATTGAAGCACACAACCAAGCCACACGCCCGTGTGCTAAGGCCGTGTTCCCCACACGGTTGAGATACACGGCCGTGTCTCAGCCCGTGTGGCCAACATTTAGGCTATTTTTCAAGTCTTTATTTTACCTTTAATCCTTCACATCTTTATACACACCAAGGACACATTTCGTGGCATCATTTTAATTCATGGCCATGACCATCTCGAATGGTCATAAAGCATGCATCCAACACACATGACATAATAACAACCAAGCATGGCAAACAACCACAATCACATCATAGGCATGAAGATATAGCATAGATAGATAGGTTTACACACCATAATCAATATGAGCCACATCTCATGGTCATATACCAATAACTCAATATAAGCCAATACATTTGGCTAATCATAATAACACATATCATAAAGATAAGTCCCTATATAGGCCAACCACTTAAAAACATTTAACAAATGTTTCAATACTCCAAGGGTGATGGTTTGATAGTGTGATGCTGCCTCTGACGATCTCAACCATAATTGCACTTTTACTTATGTTCAGGTCAAGCTATTTTCTTGAGTCACAGTCACTAAATTATTTATATCTGGAGATACAGAACTCCAAATTAAGATCCGCTAATTTTTCCAGAAACTAGACTCACATATATTCTTACCATAAAATTTTCAAAATTTTTGGTTTAGCCAATAAGTACAGTTTATTCTTTAAATTTACCCCTATTTCGCTGTTTGACAGTTCCGACCCCTCTTTACTAAAAATTAATTATATCCTCATACGGGATTTAGATGATGTTTTTGTTTGTTTCGTTTGAAACTAGATTCATTAAGGATTTTAAGAATATAAATTATAACTCATAATTATTTTTTAAAAATTTTTAATGATTTTCTCAAATCAGAACAGGGGATTTCGAAATCATTTTAACTATGTCTCACACAAATTCAAATATCTCATAATATGAAATTCTTTTTCTTACACCGTTTCTTCTATGTGAAACTAGACTTGATAAAATTTAATTACATATTTTATTCAACCTCTAAATAAATTTTTACAATTTTTGGTGGATTTTCAAAGTCAGACTATTGTTGTTGTCTGAAACTATTTTATTGTAAAATAATGATAACTAAGTTCATAACACCTTCACAAATCATTACCACCATCATGGTAAAAATAAATATTTATACATCATACACATAGACCCATAATCATAAGGTCATCACAAAATCCTTCTCATGGGCACGACTTACTTATTTGCATCTTTACCAAAGGTACATTATAAACCGAAATCATTTCTAAGAGTTTTGCACACATATTTGTACCACTTGCAACATAATCATAACTTTTCTCATTCTGACATAAACTATAAATTTCCCGTTGAACCATTTAGAATACTAGAGGATATTCAATAAGCCTCAAACATAGGGTAAGATGCCAACACCATGTCCCAGACATGGTTTTACACTGGCTCTCATCTATCGGTGTCGATGCCATGTCCCAAACATGGTCTTACACTGACATATATCAAGCTGATGCCATGTCCTAGACATGGTCTTACACTAGCTTTCATGTCTCGAGGCAGATGCATGTCCTGGACATGTCTTACACTAGCTCTCATAATGTGGCCGATGTATGTCCTAAAAATGTCTTACACTAGTACACATGTCTCCCAAATGCCATGGCATGAATGTCCAATCTATTCCTAAGGTTCAACCGGAAGTTTTACCACATCAAATCCCGTCATGTATGTTCCGTGCAATATCACTCTTTAACACCAAGTTACCATCCATTACAATGTCATCAAACATCATAGACATATGCTTTAGGTCATTGCATATACAAGCATACAATCTAATTTTGTGAAACATAACACCATCACGTACATAGTACCACAAACATATAGTTCAACGCATCCGAATTATCATATCAATTCAGATTTCAAACACAAATCACAATAACATTATTGTCTTACCAATTTTATCCTACGACTCGTTTGTCGATTCCTCGTCGAGTATTTCCGTAACAAATCATACATAGAATAATAATTAGGCATTTCAATTCAAATAAGACATTGCATTATTATTATCATACGAACTTACCTTGAATGTAAAAACGGCTAATTATTCCCTTTTTGTCCTTAAACACGTACTTTCTCGATTTAAGCCTGAATCTTGATTTTTTTAATCTAACACATCAAATATGACTTATTTAATATCCACATTGTTTAAAATAGGCTAAAATCATACTTTGGCAAATTTAAATTTTTGACAAATTTACATTTTTACCCTTAAAGTTTCATATATTTGCACTTTAGTCCCTAGGCTCGTAAAATGAAATGTGCTCAATTTCTTGGTTACCCAAGCCTAGTAGACTCATATTCATGCTTAAAGCAGCCCATATTTTTCATTAAAACAGTTTTTTAGTTACCCATTTTTACAACTTCCATAAACAAGTCCTTTTAGGGGTTTTCATGAAAAATCACTTAACAAAAGATGTTTATCGAACATCAAACTTTTGAACATAAACTCTAGCTCAAAATAATGATAGAAATAGCTATATTATGCTTCAAGGATCTCAAAAACATCAAAAACCAACACCAAAATGACTTACATGTAATGGGTTTATGATGCTGAATTTTCAAGCTCCCATGGAGGTTTTCTTCCATAATTTTCGGTGGAGAAAGATGGAGAAGAAGGGCGGCTATTTTTGTTTTATTTTATTAGTCTTTGCATATGTCATCAAATACCAACCATACACAATTTTGACTTTTCAAAATTTTCTTGTCTCTATGGCCGACCATCACTCCCCAAATGGCCTATTTGCACTTTAAAGACCTCAAATTTTGGTTCTCTAGCTATTTAACAAATTTAGGTAGTAAAACAAAACTTTTGCCTTCTCTGCGATTTAGTCTTTTTTCGCAATTAAGCTCACAAACGCTAGAATTAATTCACCAAAATTTTCATGCACTCATATAATCATGCTATAACACATAAAATAATATTAAAATAATTTCTCTGACTTCGTATTAGTGGTTCTGAAACCACTATTCTGACTAAGCCCAAAATTAGGCTGTTACATACTATGTGCTTCCCTCAGAATCGACTGTCTTAAGTCCCCATCATTCAGTACACAAATCTGACCGCGAAAACACAGCACCCCATTCTTATTAATCCCAAAATTCGTAGCAACACCACTCTCAGCCTGACAGAAACGCAACTCAAGAGACTTATCTCCCATTTGTTTATCTCTGATCTGATCAATCCATGTTGGTCTAACTTGTAGCTCAGCCAAAAGACTCCCATCATCGAATATACTGAGTTGAGCAAACATCGCTCTCAAATCGGTCATAGCCCTACGGCTCAACGCATCAGCCACCACAGTGGCCTTACCAGGCTGATACTCAATACTGCAGTCATAATCCTTAAGCAGTTCAACCTATCGACGCTGCCTAAGGTTTAACTTCTTCTGAGTGAGGAGATATTTGAGGCTCTTGTGATTAGTATAGATAGTACACTTCTCACCGTTCAGATAATGCCTCCAGATTTTTAGAGCGAATACCACCCCAACCAATTCCAAATCATGCGTCAGATAATTAGCCTCATCAGTCTTGAGCTTCCGAGACGCATAAGCAACTACTTTTTCATCTTGCATCAGCACAGAAACCAGACCCACATGCGACGCATATCTGTAAACCACAAAGTCTTTATCCGGCTCAGGCTGTATCAGAACATGAGCTTGAGTCAGAACAGTTTTAAGCTTATCAAAACTCTCTTGCTATGCTTCAAAACAAACGAAAGGAACTCCCTTACATAAGAGCTTAGTCAACGGTGCTGCAATCAAGGAGAACCCCTCTACGAATCGTCGATAATATCCTTCCAGCCCTAGAAAGCTACGTATTTCAGACATATTCTTTGGCTGTTTCCAACTCAACACAGCCTCAATCTTATGAAGATCAACACAAATCCCTTCGAAAGATGCCACATAACCTAGAAATGTTACTTCACGTAACCAGAACTCACACTTGCTAAACTTAGCATAAAGTTGCTTTTCCCTCAAAATCTGAAGAACAATCTTGAGATGCACAATATGCTCATCCTCAGTCCTTGACAAACTAATATATCATCGATAAACACCACCATAAACCGATCCAAATAGGGCTAGAATACTTGGTTCATCAAGTCCATGAAAGCTACCGATGCATTAGTAAAACCAAAGGGCATCACTAGGAACTCGTAGTGTCCGTAACAAGTCCTAAATTCCATCTTAAATACATCAGCCTCTTTAACCCTCAAGTGGTGATAACCCAAACATAGATCAATCTTGGAGAACACAAAAGCCCCTCTGAACTGGTCAAAAAGATCATCAATCCTCAGAAGTGGGTACTTATTCTTGATCGTTAGGTTGTTCAATTGCCGATAATCAATATACATCTTCATTATCCCATATTTCTTCTTTACAAACAACACCGGTGCTCCCCACGGAGACACGCTGGGACGAATGAACCCACGATCTAACAACTTTTGAATCTAAGCCTTAAGCTCGGTAAGCTCCTTTGGTGCCATTTGGTAGGGGGCGATTGACACTGGAGCTGTACTCTGAATAAGTTCAATTCTAAAATCCACCTCTCAGCTCGGAGGAAAACCCGGTAGCACCTTAGGAAAAATATCCAAAAAATCTCTCACAGTTCTGATGTCTTTAACCAAAGAGTCGTCAGAATTCGAAACACTCACGTAGGCTAAATATGCCTGACACCCTTTCCACACCAACTTTTCTGCTACCAACGCTGAAATCACATTAGACAAATAATCCCGTCATTCCCCAATGACCACTACCTCGTTGTCCTCCTCGGTCCTTAAGACAAGCCTTTTCATCGCACAATCCAGGCTCACCCGATGCTTAACCAGCCAGTCCATTCCCAGAATCAAATCGAACTCCCCAAACGGAAGCTCTATTAGGTCAGCCAAAAATACTTTCCCTTGGACCTCTAACGGGACATCTCTAAACAATTTACTAACCTAGACAGATTGCCCCAAAGGACTTAACACAGTTACCTCACTAACAGTACTCCTGACAGTAATCCCCAAAGTCTCAGACACAATACTTGCTACATATGAATGTGTAAAGCCTATGTCTCTCAGTGCAAAATAAGGTACATTAAATATTACAAACGTACCGGTAATGATGTCCGGAGCATCTCTGTCTTCAGGACGGCGAGTAGCATAGACCAAAGTAGGCTGCCTCATCTCAGTCGGTCCAGTACCTTTGCCCGGTGCTCTTTGTCCTCGGCCCATGCTATTACCACCCCTGGCCTGATCTCGGCCCCTAGGTGGCTACTGAACAACTCTTGATGGCTGTGCAGTCTCAGTAACCCAGGTTTGCATTTGATTAGATCTCAATGGACAATCCTAAATACGGTGCTCAGTCGACCCACACCTCAAGCACACCCCAGTAGTCTTCCAACACTCGCCCAAATGGCGTCTACCACAATGCCCACACAGCGCTACCCTAGTAGGTGCAACAGGAGGCCCAACTCTCACTGGCCTATCAGATCTAGCCTTTTTCTTAGGCTTTATCCCATAATTTGAGGGCTCCGAATCCTTCCTAGTCTTTCCTCTGTCTCGGTTTTGGCGCTCAGTGCGCTTTACATCCTCAGCAATCTTAGCCTTTTCGACCAGAACAACAAACTCATGCTCCCTTTGCGGAGTTATCAGCACCCTCAGGTTATCCCTCAGGTAGTCTTCAAAACGGATACATCCCTCATATTCAGATGCCACTATGCCTGGGTGAGATTAAAGAACTCCCGCCTCCTCGCGTCAATGTAACTGTCCCCCACATACTTATTCTGAAAAGTTGCCTTAAAAAGATCCCATACCAATTGATCGGGCTAAGTGCCCTCCTTAACCGTGAGCCACCACTGGTATGCCTCGTCATGAAGTAGAGAAACAGCTCCCTTAAGCTTTTACTCAGCAGTGAAATCCAGGTCGTCTATAATTCTCTCTGTGGCCTCTATCCAATACTCAGCCACATTAGGGGCGACTCCAATGACACCCCGGAATAGCTCAGCCCCGTTGGATCGGATTCGTTCCGTAACCGACCCACGGCCCTCAGATCCAGTATTGGGCCCAGCGACCCTCTCCAAAATTCGTAGCATGGCTTGGGACAGTACGTCGTCCCTAGCCGCACGATCATGAGACCCAGTCCCAGACCCAGTCTCAGTAACAGAGGACACCGACGTCTCACTAGTGTTTGATTCGGAATCATATCAGATGCGAAGGATTCAGCTCGATCCCCATTACGGCCCCTACCTTGGCTTCAACTACCTTGTCTACGAGTACCACATATGCTCATCGTAATTTCGGATTAATCTGTATTAACAGTTTTATACAAATCAGTTTACAATTTTGATATTTATTAACAAATATTTTTTGCAATAAAGTTATCAGAATATTCTGAGTCTATTATCGCAAGTCGCAGTTTACTACAGTTTTCAGTTTACACTACCTAGAGTGTTTCAGTAAAGTTTACTACCTACAATAGTTTCATAGCATACTAACAGTATTTCTAGACAGATCCAAACAGAATTTCAGTATGTTCTAAGCATGCTTTCAGACAATTCTAAATAGAGTTTCAGAAACTTATAGGATCGGTGCCAGAGACTCGGTGTACCACTTATTTATGAAAAATATTTCAAATAGTTTTACAAATCATTTCTCAAAAACCATTCCGTTTACAACCCAAATCCACAGTCGAGTTTTGTAACCTGGCTCTGATACCACTAAATGTAACACCCCAAACCCGGCCTAGACGTTATGGCTGGCTCTGGTGATGTCACATGAGAGTGTTTTTGAAAATGCATTGACCCTTAAACCGTTTGAGTTATTATCTTTTACTTAGTTCGAAAAAAACGCATATTGATTTACTTGCTTGCAAATATTTCTTTTACGCTAAAGCTTTAAAAAACGTACCATTTATTAAAACCATTTGTTTTTAGAAACAAACCATGTCTTGATCCAAAATCCGATCTTATCATGATTGTTGATATGAAATTCGTAAAGCAGTTTTGAAAAAAAACAGGAAACTAAATCTAATGTCCATAGTCCTTAAATTGCAAAAACAAAACCCCAAATAAATAATAACCAAATAGAAAACCTTCGAAAATAGTCCAAAATTATTAGAGTGGCCACGATGAGTCCTCCGATGCACCGATCCGTCTACTGCTGGGGATTACCTGAACAGATTAAATAAATAAAGGGTGAGTTTTCGCAAACTTAGTGTGTACATCCCCACAGTTCAACATGCATACAGTCAGATAACAGAATACAGTTATAATTCGGGCCTGAACCCTTTACAAAATCGGTGTGGGCCTTAGCCCGCTCTGAACAAAATCAGCCACAAACTTAAGGCCTTAGCCCATCTCAGATATAGCATGCATAATAGATCAGAATAGCAGTAACATGCCCACCAACCCTGCACACCAACTCCGTCCAACCCGACACACCATGTGGGGATAAAATCGACCCACTTATCCCTACACACCAAATATGGGGATAAAATTGACCCATCTAACCCTACACACCATAAAGTAGCGTAGTGTGGCACATGTCATAAATATGCAGCTTGGCTGCCAGATAACAAGCTTATGAAGCCTTTCGGATACTTTCTTCACTTCATCAAACCCACCCCAATGCAATGTATCATACAAGGATGACATGCTATAATGCAAATTAATAGACATATATTCATATTAAGAACAGAATAGATATACATGCTAAGTGTAACATGGTAGTACATATATCGCAATATCAGATCACAGAATCAAGGGTCTAAGTAAGGCTTGCCGACCCTACGATAGGTCACAATCGACTTAGACGACCGGTGCAACCTTATAGAACATTTCAGAACAATGGGCTCACTCGCCCATGTGGCCTACCCGTGTGGCTCACACGGCCTAACTAGTTGAGCCCGTGTCTCGCACACAGCCCCACCGGCTATCACACGGCCGTGTTATGCACCCGTGTCTAGTGCGCACGGCCTGGCTCGTTGATCACACACCCGTGTACTGCCACACGGCCTACCATACGGGTGACCACATGCCTGTGCATCGACAGATTATTTTTTTGGCTTTTCGTCAAATTTCGTTTTCTGCGTTTCGGGTACACACCTGTATCATTTTTGATGCCTAAGTAACCCCGAGCACTCCAGAACCTAATATCGATAATTGAAAACCCCCAATTTAGTGATAAACTAAAATTCAACAAGATGGAACAACACCTTCATCCATTAAATACCGAATCTCTTACCTTGATCGAATGAGAACTCCTCGTACCCAACTCAACTATTAAGAACGATTCGCAGATCCTTGGTGTCAAAACCATTTTCAAATCGAGTTTTGAAAAATGGGAATCGACTTTAAGAAAAATGAAAACGGGAGTCGCCACCAATCTTTTTAGGTGTGATTGGATCACCTTATAAAATGTTTTGTTTTAAAATCATTAGTTTTGGTCTACGAAATCAGAAAATGGGTTCGGGAGCCGGTTACGTACGAGGAAGGGTTAGCACCCTCGTAACGCCCAAAAGTTGGTACCTAATTGATTATCAAAATGTCTTTAATGTCGGAAATTTAAAAATTTTAAGATATAATCCTCTTTAAAATATTTGAAAATTTGGGTTTACTTGTATCAAAGTATCGACTATAAGTTAGCCCTTAGAAATCTCTATCTCAAAACAGAAAAATGTTACATCCAGTAAGTTAGGACATATCACTTTGCAATTCCAAGACAGTCATTTATATTTGAAATCCTTTAAAAACTTTAGAAGGGTACTTGATGTTCGAACTTAACGAGAAAAGTCGCAACCCAATAAGTTAGGGCACTACTTTTGAAATTTCCAAACACCAAGTATAGCCTTTATATTTTTTGAAAATTTTAGAGCCTTGTCTTTATAAAGATGATGCGTGGAAAATCGTATTACATTATAAATCATAATAATATATTATTGTACTAGGTAGATAAAAAAATGAATACTATGATATAAAGAATAATACATACTGAAGCAAAAAATGCAAACAAAGATATATGTATAACATGTATTGAAAATGAATAAACAAAGTATATAAACACATGAAAATAATATTTAAATGATGCATGATAAAAAACATAAATCAAATAATGTATGATATACAAATAAAAGAAATATAGTGCATATTATAAAAATAAACTTAACACATACGTGATACATACAATATAAAACATGTGAAAAGAAACTAATATATAAAAAGGAGTAATTGATTGCTAACAAAATATACATACAATTAAAAAACAAGACATTTCATAACCATTTTAAAATAATATTTAATAGATAATATAATAAAAGAATAATAATTATATGATAATATATTGGTATAGAAGTATGTAAAAGATTTCATAATATAACAACAGTAATTTTAAAAAGAAATAATATATAGCAAATAAATAAATAATTAATAAGAATATGTATATAGTGTGGGTTAAAATATGATTTAATAATAACGCTTTACATTTTTTAAAATAATATATATATATAATAATATAATTTGCGATACATGATATACATAACATATATATAAAAACAATAAATAATATGAAAATAAAACATAATAAAGATTATATAATAAAATGTAATATAAACATATAAGAAAAATAATAGATATAAAGTAACATATAAAACAATATATATATATGTATAAGCAATTAATAAATATAATATATGTGAAAATATAATAATATATAAAAAGATGTAAAATAATAATTTAAGGAAAATAATATATATAATAAGTAATAACAATATATAATTAAAAATAATACTCCTAATAAAACAATTTTATAATATATAATATAAAAGTAAAATTAAAATAAACAAATAATACATATATATATATATATATAGAATAATATAATAAATATAGGACTAAATTTGATGTTTAACAAAATTATAGGGCAAATTCACAAAGCTAAAACTGAATTAAGACCCAATTTGAAACATTCACGAAATCAAAGGGGTCATTAGGCAAATAGCCCTATTCCCAAACGTCACCGTTTCCCTAATACGATTGTAAATCATTGGGAGGGTCAATTGAAAGCAAATTAAAATATTAATACCAAATAAACAAATAAATAAAATGAAATTATAAGTATAAAAATTGCGAGAGGACCAATTGGGCAATTAACCCAATTTTAAAAAATGCGTGGATCCTCCCCAGGTAATCGGGTCAACACGGGGATCCTGGGGGTCGCAGAATGACGCCGTTTTGTCAAGGCTATAAAAGCCAATTTCTCAGCCTTAAAATCATTTGAAATCGTTTTTTAGAAAAAAAAAAAGAATTCTCTCTGAAAGATAGAAAGGAGAGAGAGCTCCGGGCTCTGGCCTCCGTCGGCCTCACGCTGGTCATGCACCCACGCGCCACCCTTAGGACCACCGTACACGGTGGCTAGGGTTGAAAAAAACCCTCATTTCCCTCGTTATTTATCAGGTAAATCCCTTCCTTTTATTTTTGTAGGCTAGATTTTGCTAGAACAGTATAAACATATATATGCTATGAAAAGAAATATGCGGTTAAATCACCTTTTCTTTGAAACTGCTTGTATTCTCTTTTTATTTCTGTATGAGTATCTGTGTGTGTGTCCCCGTTACAAGAGTTACAAAGGCTTTTTATAGCCTACTGATTTATTACATAAGGAAAGAAATCTCTGATTTCTTGTCTATGGTATCTTTGACTGATATGCTGAGATTCTTTTAGTTTCCTTTTCTTGCTCTTCGTATCTGCTGTGTTTCCTTTTCTTGCAGGTATCCCAATGATCTCGGCGTTAACGGTGGTGCCAAGGCTAGAAGGGAGGCCTGAGATCGCGGTGCTTGGACGGTCACGAGAGGGACGGACGCATTGATGGCGCGTCAAGATGCATTGATGGCCTCAATCTGGGAGTTGTACCGAGACCCCAAGCTTCCGAAAACTGCTATGCGGTAGCGGGAAAGAGCTAGGTTGAAAACCCTAGCTGATAATTTTGGGTTTTATGGGCCTCTGTTATTGGTCGGTTTAGGTCAGGCCTTGGGTATATTTGGGCTAAGGTTGTAAGGGTGTAAGCAGGTTAAGGATAGTTTAAATGGTATTTGGGCTACTGGGCGTAAGTTTTAACTTTTGGGCTGTAAAGGGACTGTTTAACAAATAAACATTTATTTATTTTGGTTTTGGATTCCAAGGCCCGGTCAAATTTGGGTTATTACAGCTGTCCCTCTTTGCTTATTGCTATGTAATAGGAATTGAGCAAAGACCATAAAGGACCAAATTTGCCCGGCCTAGCCCAATCTTTGCGATCTCTTCCTCAAATGGTCTTCTACCTTCTCCCTATGACCTCAAGAATGCTATGCTGATATTTTTGATCTATTTTCTGCCGAACACAGAGATACTGAGTCTGCTTCTTCGGTTTGTAAGGATGTCAAATCATCTTGAGTCTACTTGAGAACATTTGAGAGACATATCTGCAATGTTCTTGATTTGTTCCTTGTAAGCACAAGGATGCCAAATCATCTTGAGTCTATTTGAGAACATTTGAGAGTCATATCTGCAACGTCCTCGATTTGTTTCTTGTAAACACAAGAATACCAAATCATATTGGATCTGCTTCAGCATAAACATCTGAAGGTTAGATCTGCTATATTTGAGAACGTCTGAGAGTCAAATCTACTATGTCCTCGATTTGTTCCTTGTGAGCACAAGGATGCCAAATCATCTTGGATCTGCTTCAATATAAACGTCTGAAGTCTAGATCTGCTGCCTTTGAGAACGTCTGAGAGTCAAATCTACTATGTCCTCGATTTGTTCCTTGTAAGCACAAGGATGCCAAATCATCTTGGATCTGCTTCAGTATAAACATATGAAGTCTAGATCTGTTGCCTTTGAGAATGTCTGAGAGTCAAATCTGCTATGTCCTTGATTTGTTCCTTGTAAGCACAAGGATGCCAAATCATCTTGAGTCTATTTGAGAACATTTGAGAGTCATATCTGCAACGTCCTCGATTTGTTTCTTGAATACCAAATCATCTTGGATCTGCTTCAGCATAAATGTCTGAAGTCTAGATCTGCTGTCTTCAATTTGTTCCCCATAAGCACAGGGATGCCATGTTGAAATCTTTAATCTTCATTGTCCCCTAGAGGACATGACCTGTAAGATGAGTATGTGTCTATGCCTAAGTATGCTATGATTGGAATGAGTCGAATGTCCTTAACATGTTATGATGCAAAGTGCTGGGAATATGACCCCTATCTCAGGTGTCATCATTCATTCCTTCATTTGTCTTTCTCAAAATTTTATTCTGTAGGCCTTCATCCAATGCTATGATCTACTGAGGATGTCTGTAAGAATTGAAACATCCATTTCTTTTTGGATTGGAAAAAAGAAATCCCTCGAGTTCCTTCATCCCTTACTTATGTGAATTTCTCGAACAATTGTCCTGTTTTAGTTTCTTGCATTATCTAGAAATCCCAAAGTAATGTGCAAAACTTCGTTTGTGAAAATATTTTAATTCATCTATCATTATTTCAATGCAACATACTTTAAAAATATCGGGAGATGAGTAAATCTTTGAGAATAATTGGATTTGAATTGTTAACAGTACAAAGGAAATAAGTCTGATAGCATATCTTTAAGAAGAAATAGAATCTAAAGATAGCAAACAGGATAAAATCAGATGCTCTAAATATCGCCGCTTGAGCATCTATACATTAGCTCCCCGAAGCCCTCTTTTTTTGTTCGACATGTGTTTAAAAGATCCAAAGTACTTTGTTGATGCCCCAATGTACACTGTGCCTCACTCTCTGTTAAGTCAAATAAGGTTGCTGTGTGCCCTTCAAAATTTGAGCTGCCCTTTCGGGTTTTCAACTCAAAATCCCTTTGGTCTCAAGGTGCCCTTTGTGGGTTTTCACCCTGGCCTCTCATTCTTCTTCTTTTTTATTTTTTAATTTATTTTATTTTATTTTATTTTTATTTTTATTTTTTTGTTTCTTTTTTCAAAATTCAAGGCGCCCTTTGCGAGTTTTCACCTTGGATTCTTTTCTCTTTTAGACAAAGTACTTTTTGGTGAGTCGAGTTCACCGGATTGGGTAGGCTCTTTCCATCCATTTCATCAAAATCAATGCACCACCGAAAAAGCCTTCTTCACGACGTATGGCCCTCCCAATTTGGCATCCATTTTCCTCTAAAGTCCTTCTGAATGGGAACGATTTTCTTTAGCACAAGGTCCCCCTCATGGAATTCCCTTGGACGAACCTTTTTATCATAAGCTCGCATCATACGCTTCTGGTACATCTGACCATGTCGGATAGCCTTCAGCCTCTTTTCCTCAATCAAGTTTAGCTGGTCATATCGAGACTGAACCCATTCCACTTCATCCAACCTTATCTCTGTTAAAATTTGGAGAGAAGGTATTTCCACTTCAATAGGTAAAACTGCTTCCATCCCGTAAACTAACGAGAACGGAGTTGCCCCAGTAGAAGTTCTAACAGATGTCCGATAAGCCAAGAGTGCAAACGATAGCTTTTCATGCCAGTCCCTATAAGTCTCAGTCATCTTTCCCACTACTTTCTTAATGTTCTTATTGGCAGCCTCCACTGCCCCATTCATCTTTGGATGATAGGGTGAAGAGTTGTGATGTTTGATTTTGAACTGGTCGCAAACCTCTGCTATCGTTTTGTTGTTCAAATTCAATGCATTGTCGGATATGATTCTCTCAGGCATTCCATACTGACAAATGATTTCCCTCTTTAAAAATCGACTTACAGCTGTCTTAGTAACATTTGCGTACGAAGCAGCCTCTACCCATTTTGTAAAGTAGTCAATAACTACGAAAATAAACCGATGTCCATTCGAAGCTTTTGGCGATATTGGCCCAATGACATCCATGCCCCACATGGAAAATGGCCATGGAGACGTCATGACATGTAAAGGTGAGGGTGGTACATGAATTTTGTCCCCATAAATCTGACACTTATGGCATTTTTTGGCGTAATTGATACAGTCTCCTTCTATAGTGGCCCAGTAATAGCCAAACCTCATGATTTGTCTTGCCATCATGAATCCATTTGCATGCGTACCACATACACCTTCATGGACCTCTTCTAGAATTAGCTTGGCCTCCACAGCATCGACACATCTCAAAAGTACTTGGTCTTTTCTTCTCTTATACAGAACATCCCCGTCCAAAACATAGTCACAAGCTAATCTTCTCAGGGTTCGTTTGTCATTTTCGGATGCCTGTGTTGGATATTTACGATCTCTTACATATCGCAATATATCCAGATACCAAGGATTATCATCCTTTTCTTCCTCTTCAAGGTTACAACAGCTAGCTGGAAATTCATAAATACTCATTTGAATTGGTCTCATCTCTTCCTCCTTGTTTGCCTTAATCATTGAAGCCAAGGTTGCTAAAGCATCTGCCATCTGATTTTCATCTCGTGGGAGATAGTTGAAGGTGATGTCATCGAACTCTCTTAGAAACCCCAAAACTACCCTTCGATAATTGATCAACTTAGGGTCTCTTGTCTCCCATTCACCTCTTAGCTGATAGATTACCAACGCAGAATCTCCATATACTTCTAGGGTTTTTATGCCTCTTTCTATGGCCGCTTGGAGCCCCATGATGCATGCTTCGTATTCAGCCATATTATTTGTACAGTCAAAATCCAACTTGCATGTGAACGGGTAATGGTGACCATTCGGGGATACCAAGACTGCCCCAATTCCATTTCCGACTGCATTAGAAGCCCCATCAAAATTTAACTTCCATGGAGAATCTTCAGTTGCTGCTATACACATTAACTCCTCATTTGGAAAATCAAAGTTCAATGGCTCATAATCCTCCAAAGCTCTACTGGCCAAGAAGTCTGCCACAGCACTCCCTTTGATAGCCTTTTGACTTACATAGACTATATCAAACTCTAAAAGCAAAATTTGCCATCTAGCCATTCTTCCATTTAAAGCCGTTGATTCCATCATGTATTTTAATGGATCTAATTTTGAGATGAGCCAAGTTGTATGGTATAGCATGTACTGCCTCAATCTCCGTGTGGTCCAAATCAACGCACAGCACAGCTTTTCGATTGACGAATATCTCATTTCACAGTTAGTGAATTTCTTGCTGAGATAATAAATTGCCTTTTCCTTTTTCCTTGACTCGTCATGCTGACCAAGCACACATCCCATAGAATTGCTGAACACTGACAAGTATAGTATTAATGGTTTATCTGGACTAGGCGGTGATAACACTAGAGCGTTCAACAAATACTGTTTGACTTTTTCAAAAGCATTCTGGCATTCTTCATCCCAAACACCTTGATTGTGCTTTCTGAGGAGACGAAAGATAGGATCACATTTTTCAGTCAATTGTGAAATGAACTGGGCAATGTAATTCAAACTTCCTAGGAATCCTCGAACTTCTTTTTGAGTACGTGGTGGAGGCAACTCTCGTATGGCTCTGACCTTGTCTAAGTCAACTTCAATTCCCTTTTCACTGACTACGAAGCCTAACAACTTCCCCGATCTGGCTCCAAAGGTGCACTTTACTGGATTGAGCTTCAACTGAAATTTTCTTAATCTTAGGAACAATCCTCTCAAGACCTCAATGTGTTCTTTTTCTGTTCGCGACTTGGCAATCATATCATCAACGTATACCTCAATATCCTTATGCATCATGTCGTGAAATAAGTTTACCATGGCTCGTTGGTATGTTGCCCCTGCGTTCTTCAACCCAAATGGCATTACTTTATAACAAAAGGTGCCCCACAATGTTATGAAAGTAGTTTTATCCATATCCTCTGGATGCATCTTTATCTGATTGTATCCTGAGAAACCGTCCATGAAAGAGAACAATGAATATCCCGCCGTGTTGTCTACTAAAGTGTCGATGTGTGGCAGAGGAAAATTATCCTTTGGGCTTGCTTTGTTTAGATCTCTGTAATCAACGCACATTCGTACCTTCCCATCTTTCTTAGGGACTGGTACAATATTAGCTACCCATTCAGAGTACTTCACTTCCTGCAGAAATCCTGTATCAAACTGCTTCTTGACCTCGTCTTTTATTTTCAGGACAATGTCTGGCAGCATTCTTCGCAACTTCTGTTGTATCGTCTACATTCTTGTCTTATCGAAAGACGATATACTACAATGTCAGTACTCAATCCGGGCATGTCTTGATAAGACCATGCAAAGATATCTTTGAATTCCTGAAGCAACTCAATCAAGCTACGCCTTGTGTCATTAGCAATCAGTGTTCCAATTTTCACCTCCTTCCCTTCCTCTAAGGCTATATTTTCTATTGCCTCTTTTTCATGTGGCATGATTTGTTTCTCCTCCTGTTTTACCATTCTTAATAGATCGAGAGATATGCCATAATCTTGAACATCTTTAAAATCCTGAGACTCCTCTAAACACATGTCTTGCTCACAAGAGAAATCAAGAACGGCAGTATTAGCGTTCATATCGTTGATATCTAGAGACCTGTGAGAGGTATGAAAGAATATACAAAGAATGAATGAATTTGAGAATGATTGTTTATGTGCTATGAATAAAAGAATAGAAGTTGTTAGAATTTAAAGGAATATCGGTTGATAAAAAAAATGAGACAATACTCTTTTAAATTGGTAAAAGTTATGCTTTATTTAAATAATAATAGATGAACATAAGCCTATTCTCACAAATGTAATCTTACTACTCCTAGGCTCTAGAGTAATAAACATGTTTCGAGAATTACTGAGAAAAATTTCTAAAGACTACAAGAAGATCCTCCGCAGTCCAATTGTCTAGAGAGCTCCCCGGTTCGTAAGGGCGAATACCCTCGAGGTTTTCCTGTCCAAACCACTCACTATGTACACCATTGATCTGATGGCTCTCTTCTACCAGAAACCCTCCTGACTTAAAGGTTTTGGATATAGGTGGGAATATCATCAGTTCCCAGTCCACCTCTCCTCCGTTCAGACGCGCCTTCCTTCTCGCTTGACGCTTTTCCATCTCCTGTCTCTTTTGTTTATAGTCTGGCTTAAAACCCAAACCAAAACGATCCTTCTTTTCTATCAATTTTGGGACTTGAATCCCTCCTTGCAACTTTAGTCCTTTTCTTGGCAATGCTCTTTTCCCCATCATTATTTGCAAGGCCATCCTTGTCGCTCTAGATATTTTGGGAAGCAGCACCTCGCTTCCCTCCGAAATGAAGGTGGCATTAACAATTTCCAAGGAACGAAAAGAACACTCGATAGCCTCCTCATTTGTCTCCACGTAAGGGGCTTTACTGGTGACAGCTGCTATGATGTCCTCTTCTGCATTGACGGTTATCAAGCGTCCGTCTGTCACCAACTTTAATTTTTGGTACAGTGAAGAAGGCACCGCTCCTGCTGAGTGTATCTATGGCCTCCCCAACAAACAATTATAGGAGGGCTTGATATCCATTACCAGGAAGTCAACTTCGTATGTATTTGGTCCAATTTCCAGAGGGATGTCAATCCGCCCCATTACTTTCCTTTCAGTTCCATCAAAGGCTCTTACCACATTATGACATGTCTTCATGTGTGAACTGTCGATGGGTAATCTATTCAATGTAGATAATGGAAGGACGTTCAAAGCGGACCCATTATCAACGAGTACACTTGGAAGCGTATATCCTTTGCAACGAGTGGTGATATGTAAAGCCTTAGTTGACCCTATGCCCCCAGGTGGAATTTCATCATCATTAAAGTAGATGAAATTATCAGCATTAATGTTATTTATCAACCGGTCCAACTTATTGACAGATATATCATGAGTGACATATGTCTCGTTGAGTATCTTTAACAACGCTTCTCGATGCACTTCAGAGCTTAGTAGTAAGGCTAAAACCAATATGCGTACTGGTTGTTTACGCAACTGCTCGACCACACTGTACTCACTATGCTTAAGGAACTTTAGAAATTCCTTAGCCTCCTCCTCCCCTACTGGCTCGTTAACAGGTACTTCACTCTTTTTCTTAATTTCAACATTCTTGGGTTTTGTGGGCGCTACTCTGACGTCCCCCATATCATAACGCTTCCCGCTCCGCGTATGGGAACCTTCATCTCGTACATCTTTAGATGCACTGGCTATGTTTCCTTCTCCTGGCATCGTCACGCTACAGTCATAACTCCATGGTACTTTCTTACTATCTTTGTAAGGGAAAGGAGTAGGTGTATGGATAATAACCTTGGGCGCTGCTGGTGTCCCCATTTCATTATTCCCTGGCAGGGAGATAATAATCCTTGGTCTACTGGTTCTTTGCTGTTCATTTTCCAGCACACATACCTGTTTTTCACTAGAGCTACCTTCATAAACCTGTAGCTCTTTGTTGTCTATAAAGCCTTGCACCAAGGCCTTGAATTCCTCGCAATCTTCACGGAACTCACCATAGTCCCACGCATTTTTAGAAGTCAACATACCTCTCTTCATCATCTCCTCCCAGATTACCCTCTTAGGCATCCTTATCTCCTCAACATTTGCCTTTTCCCTTATTTCACCGGCTTTACCAATGGTATTTATTCCCTGACTGTCATGGTTTGGCAAAGGATTCTTCGTACTTGAGGTATTCTTAAATTTTAAAACCCCATTCTTGATCAACCTCTCTACAGCTTTCTTGAATCCAGTACAATTCTCGATTGAGTGCCCCGATATTCCAGCATGATACTCACATCTAGCATTTGCATCATACCATTTAGGATACGGAGGTTGTAATGGTTTTAAATGGAAAGGGGCTATAGCATGTGCATCATATAGATTTTGATAGAGCTCTCTATACGTCACAGGTATAGGTGTAAATTGCATCCTCTCATGCCTAGTGTTGGATTACTGCTCTTGAGAGCCTTGTTGTCCAACTGTGGCTACTTTGGGTTGGCTAACTGTGACTGCTTTTGAATTGAAATCACTTGTATTGTTTACCTCGTTGTCTTTTCTTCTTGGGGCTGATCTTTTGGCTACTTCCCCCTCAATTCTTCCCCCTCTTATGGCATTCTCTATCATCTCTCCTGCCATAACTATGTCCGCAAAACTCTTAGTAGTGCTTCCAATCATATGAGTAATAAATGGGGCTTTCAGAGTATTAATAAATAACATAGTGGTCTCCTTCTCTAACAGTGGTGGTTGGACCTGCATCACTACCTCTCTCCACCTCTGTGCATATTGCCTAAAATTCTCATTAGGCTTCTTCTCCATGTTTTGTAAGGTAATCCTGTCAGGGGTCATGTCTGTTACATGGTTATACTGTTGCATGAAGGCTTGTGCAAGATCCCTTCATGAACTTATTCTAGCCCGGCTCAACTGATTGTACCATTTGGCTGCCGCGCCTATTAAACTATCTTGAAAACAATGAACCAATAGCTGGTCATTATTTACATACCCCGTCATCCTTCTGCAAAACATTGTGATGTGAGCCTCTGGGCAAGTAGTGCCATTGTACTTTTCAAATTCTGGCATTTTGAATTTGTGAGGTAACATTAGGTTTGGGACTAGACTTAAGTCATTGGCATCAACCCCATGATTATTGCCAGTGCCTTCCAAAGCCTTGAACTTTTTTTCTAACCATCTGCAGCGTTCATCCAATTGTCTTGCAGCTTCGACCTTCAAATCCTCTTTTTCCACCATATCTAGATCGGGAACAAGGGGATTAGTAAGATTGTCACCCATATTAAGTCCTGAACTAATCGGGAAATTCACATGGACACCAGCATCAATCAGCCCATGCTGAGGCCTCACAGTAGTAGATGGCCTTCTAGGAGGTGCCTCAGTTTGCAATGATACATGCGGCGGTGTAAAACCTGGAGGAGGACCCTCATTTTCCTCTTCAGTGATGGCCATAGGAGCTTTCCTTTCTCAGTGGCCCTCAGTAACTGAGCCATTTCGGCCATTATATTCCTCTGAGCTTCCATCATTTGCTCCTTCATCTGATTCTGCATTTTAGCCAACTGTTCTTACAACTGGTCTTGCATATCCTTTTGCAACTGCTCAAACCTTTGATCCATGTTCTTAGTTTTAGTGCGAGTGCCGTAAGGATGTGTAATTTCCAATTTTTCTTTTCTACCTTTATAAAGAAACTTTAACTAATTAGGGTCTTTCTATAACCTTGAATGCATATGATATGATGTAATGCAAAATGTATGAATGCAACAAAGGCATCAATCTCGATTCAATCCCATTTAGAAAACTTTATTTAGAAAAAGAATATCTTTACATATAAATGGATTACAAGTACGCTTTCGCCCTAATGCCCAAAATTTTAACTCTACTTAATAAAAGGGCTAGCTCTCTTCCTATGTCTGACGACGTCCCACACATCATACTCAATACATCGGCTCAAATGCACCAAGTCTTGCACATATTCAGCAACATCTCGAATCTGAGCTATGGCTTCTTCCATGACATGATCCCTTTCTCTAATCTGCCCTCTAGACTGATGAAGCTCTCCCTTCAGATAATTTCCTTGCATCTCGAGTTGCTCGATCTGAAGTTTACCTTCCTGTAATGCTGCTTCCAAATATTCAACTTTAATCTTTAGCTCTTTTAACTCGACTGTAGAATCTTGGTTGCGATGCCAACGAAGGGATCTTCCAAGCTCAGTTACTTTAGACTTCAACTCTTTATTCTCTTCTTCCAATGCCAAATTCCGTGATTGCATCTCCTGAAACTTCCTTTCCCAGTACTCAGCTCTAGCCTTTCCTTCTTGGACCTCTTTCTGCAACTGATCTGAAGATCCTCCTATTTTCGCTCTTCTCAAGGATATCTGTGCCTTTTTGTAGTGTTCCTTCAAGTCATCTCTATCCTCTTCAATTTTCCTCTTTTCCTTTCTTTCTTTTTCAACCTCCATCTTCTGGACATCAATATCTAAACTCAAGTACATCTTTTCTTCTTCAAGCTTTGCTATCCTTTTCTCAAGCTCCAGATTTTTCCTCTCAAATTCTTGTTTCATAATTTCTAACTCCGAGGGCATCACTTGCAGATATTCCTCCATTGGTCGAGCTCCTTCCATATTTGGCTCAAGAATATTATCATTAATCCTTCTACCTCTCCATTCAACATATTCTGGAGTCGTAGCAGGGCCAATAACTACTCTTTTTAACTGACACTTCTTGTTCCAAGCGCTAGAGATCTCACCGACCTTTTTCTTGTAATCTGCTCCTCTATATGCAAACTCACTTTGAATTAGCCCATGAGTTGTTGGCACGAACTGCCTCAAACCGAATTGCCTTAACACGAGCAAGGGGGCATAACCAATGGCACCCCAAATTCCCAATAAAGGGACCCAATCGAAGCGCCATAGCGGTAAAGAATCTCACCAGAATCATCCACGAGCTCTCCACTCAACATCTTTCTTTGAAGATTTTGCGGTAGTGCCATCCAATTCTCTTCTGGAACATCAACTTTCCTAGTTGAAGCAACTATATCCTTCAGCGGTGAGTAATCCTCGAAGAAAACCCGACAAACAACCTTATCTATCAACCGAAAATGACTATAGAACCAAGCTAGAAGCAATTGTGCACAACCAACAAACCTGTCTGCACCAGCTTTTCTACATGTGCCTAAGGACCTGAATGTCTTTGCTAAAATTGCAGGGACAGAAGTGACCCTCTTATTGAATCTATGGAAAAGATCCGTGGTTGCCTCATCCACATATCCCAAAGCCCTAGGGAACACCATCAATCCGTACAAACTTAAGGCAAATACATCTACCCTTTTTGTTTCATCGGGATGCGTCAAAATCAGGCCCTTCAAAGCGTCCCATGAAATGCACTTAGTCAAAATCAGGCCCTTCAAAGCGTCCCATGAAATGCACTTACACTCACCTTTCTCTTTAATCCTGGCTGTAATCCACTGCTCACTCATCCCTGTAATAGCCATCAATTTCTTCCAAAAGGTAGGGACATTAACAGCTCGAGAATAGATTCTATCCGCCTAGAACCTAGGACATCGTAACAAAGGAAGTGTACTCCTCTACGGTAGGCACCAAGTCTACTTCCCCGAAAGTAAAGCAACTGTACGCTGGATTCCAAAACTGAGCCAGGGCTCGGAACAAATGCTCATCTATTTGAACATCGAGCAAGTAAGGTAAGTCTCCGTAATTACCATAGAATAACTGTTTAGTCTCGCTGCCCCATTGATCCCAAATCTCCTTAAGCTCTTGGAGACTATTCTGCGTAACACTGATGCGAGTATATCCTGACAGCTCTGATATATATCCCACAGCTATACTATCTCCCTTTTCTAACTGAGTTTGCTCAGACCATCTATGGACGTTGGCGTTGCCCTCCACTCTATCAAGAAGTCCGTCCTCCATAATAAAACTCTCTAATTTAGACACTGACCGTGAATTGATACCTTTGTAAATGCAAAATGTCATGCAAACAAAAGAAAAGAAATAGTCAGTATCACATGATAACAATAAATCTCAACAATAATTTATAAGGGTAATATCTAAAGTTTAACTCTAACTAAGTTGGGCTCTTACGGTTTTTTCTATATGAGGTTGGTTCTAAAGTTTGAGGTACCTAAACCAACAGATTCCTCGATCCTCACCCATTATAGGCTCATTTGAATCGAGTTCAGTTCAGGGGGACACATTTCCCTATGGCTACACGGAGATGAAAATCTCACGAAACCATAGGTACAGATGTATCCGAAAGTGATCCACTATCCCGCACTTGAGGCGAAAACCTCACAAGGCGTAGCTTCTCACTCCCACTTAAGGGTGTGACCACAACGGTCATGCAAATGCAATGCGTATTAGAATATAGCAACACATGCAAGAACACAAGCACATGTAATGCAAAGAAGATTAAATTTTAAAATTTTTAATTTTCGACATTAAGACAAGAGATAATCAATTACACGGCTTGACTCTCTTATTAGTCCCCAGTGGAGTCGCCAAGTTGTCGAAACCATTTTCAAATAGAGTTTTGGAAAATGGGAATCGACTTTAAGAAAAATGAAAACGGGAGTCGCCACCAATCTTTTTAGGTGTGATTGGATCACCTTATAAAATGTTTTGTTTTAAAATCATTAGTTTTGGTCTACGAAATCAGAAAATGGGTTTGGGAGCTGGTTACGTACGAGGAAGGGTTAGCACTCTCGTAATGCCCAAAAGTTGGTACCTAATTGATTATCAAAATGTCTTTAATGTCAGAAATTTAAAAAATTTAAGATATAATCCTCTTTAAAATATTTGAAAATTTGGGTTTACTTGTATCAAAGTATCGACTATAAGTTAGCCCTTAGAAATCTCTATCTCAAAACAGCAAAATGTTACATCCAGTAAGTTAGGGCATATCACTTTGCAATTCCAAGACAGTCATTTATATTTCGAAATCCTTTAAAAACTTTAGAAGGGTACTTGACTGTTCGAACTTAACGAGAAAAGCTGCAACCCAATAAGTTAGGGCACTACTTTTTCGAAATTTTCAAACACCAAGTATTGCATTTATATTTTTTTGAAAATTTTAGAGCCTTGTCTGTTTAAAGATGATGCGTGGAAAATCGTATTACATTATAAATCATAATAATATATTATTGTACTAGGTAGATAAAAAATGAATACTATGATATAAAGAATAATACATAAGAAGCAAAAAATGCAAACAAAGATATATGTATAACATGTATTGAAAATGAATAAACAAAGTATATAAACACATGAAAATAATATTTAAATGATGCATGATAAAAAACATAAATCAAATAATGTATGATATACAAATAAAAGAAATATAGTGCATATTATAAAATAAACTTAACACATACGTGATACATACAATATAAAACATGTGAAAAGAAACTAATATATAAAAAGGAGTAATTGATTGCTAACAAAATATACATACAATTAAAAACAAGACATTTCATAACCATTTTAAAATAATATTTAATAGATAATATAATAAAAGAATAATAATTGTATGATAATATATTGGTTTAGAAGTATGTAAAAGATTTCATAATATAACAACATTAATTTTAAAAAGAAATAATATATAGCAAATAAATAAATAATTAATAAGAATATGTATATAGTGTGGGTTAAAATATAATTTAATAATAACGCTTTACATTTTTTAAAATAATATATATATATAATAATATAATTTGCGATACATGATATACATAACATATATATAAAAACAATAAATAATATGAAAATAAAACATAATAAAGATTATATAATAAAATGTAATATAAACATATAAGAAAAATAATAGATATAAAGTAACATATAAAACAATATATATATATATATGTATAAGCAATTAATAAATATAATATATGTGAAAATATAATAATATATAAAAGATGTAAAATAATAATTTAAGGAAAATAATATATATAATAAGTAATAACAATATATAATTAAAATAATACTCCTAATAAAATAATTTTATAATATATAATATAAAAGTAAAATTAAAATAAACAAATAATACAATATATATATATATATATATATATATAGAATAATATAATAAATATAGGACTAAATTTGATGTTTAACAAAATTATAGGGCAAATTCACAAAGCTAAAACTGAATTAAGACCCAATTTGAAACATTCGCGAAATCAAAGGGAGTCATTAGGCAAATAGCCCTATTCCCAAAACGTCACCGTTTCCCCTAATACGATTGTAAATCATTGGGAGGGTCGAATTGAAACAGAATTAAAATATTAATACCAAATAAACAAATAAATAAAATGAAATTATAAGTATAAAAATTGCGAGAGGACCAATTGGGCAATTAACCCAATTTTAAAAAATACGCGGATCCTCCCCGGGTAATCGGGTCAACACGCGGATCCTGGGGGTCGCAGAACGACGCCGTTTTGTCAAGGCTATAAAAGCCAATTTCTCAACCTTAAAATCATTTGAAATCGTTTTTTAGAAAAAAAAAAAAGAATTCTCTCTGAAAGAGAGAAAGGAGAGAGAGCTCCGGGCTCTGGCCTCCGTCGGCCTCACGCTGGTCACGCGCCCACGCGCCACCGTTAGGACCACCGTACACGGTGGCTAGGGTTTAAAAAAACCCTCATTTCCCTCGTTATTTATCAGGTAAATCCCTTCCTTTTATTTTTGTAGGCTAGATTTTGCTAGAACAGTATAAACATATATATGCTATGAAAAGAAATATGCGGTTAAATCACCTTTTCTTTGAAACTGCTTGTATTCTCTTTTTATTTCTGTATGAGTATCTGTGTGTGTGTGTCCCCGTTACAAGAGTTACAAAGGCTTTTTATAGCCTACTGATTTATTACATAAGGAAAGAAATCTCTGATTTCTTGTCTATGGTATCTTTGACTGATATGCTGAGATTCTTTTAGTTTCCTTTTCTTGCTCTTCGTATCTGCTGTGTTTCCTTTTCTTGCAGGTATCCCAATGATCTCGGCGTTAACGGTGGTGCCAAGGCTAGAAAGGAGGCCTGAGATCGCGGTGCTTGGACGGTCACGAGAGGGACGGACGCATTGATGGCGCGTCAGTATGCATTGATGGCCTCAATCTGGGGTGTTGTACCGAGACCCCTGAAGCTTCCAGAAACTGTTGCGGCGCGAGGGGAAAGAGCTAGGGTTGAAAACCCTAGTTGATAATTTTGGGTTTTATGGGCCTCTGTTATTCAGGTCCAGTTTAGGTCTGGGCCTTGGGTATATTTGGGCTAAGGTTGTAAGGGTGTAAACGGGTTAAGGGATAGTTTAAATGGTATTTGGGCTACCGGGTGTAAGTTTTAACTTTTGGGCTGTAAAGGGACTGTTTAACAAATAAACATTTATTTATTTTGATTTTGGATTCCAAGGCCCGATCAAATTTGGGTTATTACACTTGGTTAAACCCTGGACACCAAACATAACTCTTCTTTAATAAGCTTTCATAAAGAACAGTTAATATTAATCGATCATAAATTGCCGAATACGTGACTCAAAGATGAATAACGGAAACGATTGGAAAGAAAGAAGAAAACGGGAGGGAAAGCAATGGAATTTCGATAGCAAAAGAACAAGGGAAGTCGAGAGGGAAAAGAAAAGGATAGCCAGATTTTCAAAAAGGAAAACAATGAACAGGAAGCGATAACCCCCAAATCCTTCCCCTTAATTCTCTCCACCAACTTTCCCCACTACTTCCACCACTCAGACTTCCAGTTTAACCGAAACTCTACAGATTCATTGAGTAAAAATAAAATCCTTGCTCGCCCAGGGGGTTCGAACACAGGACCTCTAACATTCCACCACTCCACTTAACCACCAGACTAGCAGACCTATTCTGATATGAGATTACAAGTTATCAAATTTAAGCCCATTGGTCAGATTAAAGGCTTAATTCAGAAAAATGCCAAAATTTGTCAAGACAAGGCTTGAACTTAGGACCTCACACACACACCCAGAACACATAACCACTGAAGCAGATACATATTTTGTGTCAAACAATTACGGAAACATATTTATAAAATTTGGGGTGTTACACGAATAAAAATGCATATCTATTTAAAAAATGATTTATTATTATTCAAAAAAGGAATTTTTAAAATAGGCAATGTTTCGTGTTTAGAGATTCAAGAAGTCGTACCCTAACTTACAAGGATTCAATTTCTCATTGAACCTAAATAACCGAACATCTTTTTAAAATTTAAATACACAAGATTTGATTAAATAATAAAATAAAAGGAAAGCTTATTTTCAGGTATTCGAGATGTTGTATCCTAACTTACGGGATACGACTCTTTTGTTGCTTCAAGATAAGATGGCCTTTTGCACGCTTTTATTAGAAATTACTTGGATATAAAGAAGGATCTTATTTTTAAATTCTTTTTGAGTTTTCAACTTTCGACACCAAGGCATTAATTAATCAACTACGTCCCAATTTTGGGCGTTATGAGGGTGCTAATCCTTCCTCGTACGTAACGGACTCCCGAACCTATTTTTTGGATTTTTATAGACTATAAAATATTGTTTTAATAAATCAAATCTCTTATTAAAATAATCAAATTGCGAGGTTACCATATCACACCTCATAAAAAAAAGATCGGTGGTGACTCTTATTTTCGTTTTAAATAAAAAGCCGACCTTTTCAAAAAAATGATTTCGAAATTTTATATTTGTTTTAAACAAAAAAAATATAAATTTCGGTTAACCAATTGAATTAACCAAAATATTTTGGTCCGGTTACTGTTTTTTTGGAAAAAATTCAATTTGATTAACAATTGAAGGATTAAAAAGTTCGATTAATTGAGTTAATACTAGTTCGATTTAGTTAATCGATTAATTAACCGTTTGAAAACTCCCACATAGAGCAATATCAACCATAAACATCAAATATTTCTTTCCATTTTTAGAGATATCACTTGACTTCTGCGTCAAGTGGTGGGCTCTTTTTAAGTGAGACTCCCTTTCAAAAAATAAAGGGTAAATTATGGCATTAGTCATTAAATTAACTATAGGTAAGTTTTTTTGGTCATTTAATTAAAAAAAAATTACAATTTAGTTATTAGCGTTTTGGAAATTATGAATTATGTGCTATGCTACTTGATTTGGCTTTGACATCACGTTTTTATTTGTTTGAGTTGCTTCGACAACGAATGTGATATTTTATATTTAAATTTGCCATCAAGATCGAATGTGAGGTGTCACATCGCAACTAAAAAAGGTAGTGAAACAAATCCTCTGCTTTATTGATTTAGCATAGACCCTCTAAGGATACTGCTCGTTAAATTAATAGCAAATAAAACTACTAGCCTTCTGAAGGACTTAGCCAAGGGTACTTCTCACTAAGTTAATCTAAAAGCATAATAAAACAAATAAGGAAAGAATACAATTCCCTACATCTTCCAAGTAGTAAAAATAAAAGCTTGATAAAGCTACACAAGATCAATACAATAAGTTGATAAAGAAATGCAATGATGCATAACATAAACACGGAATCCAAATAAGGGCTAAAGTTGGCATTAAATACCAAAGTTTTACAAAAAGACTAAACATGACCTAGTCAATCTGTATTGTCTCATCTTTTATTGAAGTATAGGTAACTGTATCAGTAGCTACACTAATAGAAGAATGATTCCCATTGGATGGAACAATAGAAGAAAGATCAGCATTATTAGAAGCACCCTCAACTTGTACCGAGCTATCCACAACATCGTTAAGACACTACAACAGAATAGTCCTAAAACAACTCTTGTGGGTCGACACTTTCTAAAGTATTGAGATAGTGTTAAATCAAACTTTATTTGATAAAATGTTTTGATATAAGAAATTGAAGTGTTTTTAATAAAATATAAGATTGAACAAAATTGACAAAATGATTTGTTTAAAATTGAAGTCTAAGTGAAATTTTTTTTGAATATCTACTTTGAACTCTTAGAAATTTTTTTGAAACAATTCTAAAATCAAGTTAAAAGAATTTTGACTAAGTAAGAAAGTGTTTATCATTTTATCAAGTTAAAATAATTTTCAAACAAGTCAAAATTGCTCCAAGCCAAAAAGTATCGATACCTTTTTAGCCAAGTATCGATATTTTATGAATTATTGATACCCTTCTTAAAAGCGATACCAAAATGACATCCTGTTTTTCACAAACCCTGTTAAGTACTGATACTATTTTGTTACGTATCGATACCCCTTCTTGAAAATGAAACTAAAATAGCATTTTGTTTCTCACAAAACTTACAAAGTATCGATATGGTATCGATACCTTTTTATAAATATCGATAAAATTTTTTTTGGTATCGATAACCAAACTCCAACGATCACTGAAATTAGCATTTATTGCAAAAATTATCGATAACCTTTTATATAGTATCAATACTCGATGTTGCAGGTGAATTAAATGCTCTGATTTTTGCACCCCCAACGACTCTATTAATGGCACCAACAACCTCAACGGTTGGAAATCAATTAGGGGGTATAAATACCAACTTCTTTAGTTCCTACAACAACAAGAAATCACTTTCAAGCAAAAAATCATCAATAAAACAACCTTTGAGTTTACTATTTCCATATTTCTTTTTCATACACTTGTGAGCTTTACTCCTATTCTTTTGCTCAAGTGTATTTGATTGTATTTGGGATTAATTTACAAACACTTTGATCTTGTAAGGATTATTTCTTTATTTGCTTATTTGTATTTCCTTGCGAGGGTTTGTGACTTAAGATTTGGGATGGAAATCTTAAGAGAGTTGTAAGGTTAAAACTTATTCTTAAAGGTTATCAAATTAGTGAATTTGAGAAAATCCTTAGTTGTGGAAAGCTAAGGTAGTGGAGTAGCCAATTAGGGCTGAACCACTCTAAATTATTGTGTTCATCTTTCAATTTTCTTTCTAGCTTTCACATTTTTTTTTAAAGCCAATTCACCCCCTCTTGGCAATTTTAGTTTGATCTATTGATGTAACACCCTTCGCCCGTATCCCTCGCCGGAACAGGGTTCGAGGTGCTACCAGATTTAAACTCATCCATTTATATAAAACCAGACCGTAAAAATTTTTGATCAATTTTAAACTTTTCATACACACGTATATTATCCTTTAATTGGGCTTACAAGGCCCAAAATATTCATGAGGCATTATTAAATATTTACCAATATCTTAGTCTTGTATCATTTACTTACTCAACTTTACAACCCTATACATGCCATAGACTCGAAACACTAAGATTTACTTACGCCGATAGCGTAGACTTGACAATGTGATAATATCTCTGACGGCCTCCAACCCGAGCTAACCTGGCAACCCTAAGGAATATGGGAAAGAAAAGGGGAGTAAGCTTTACGCTTAGTAAGTTCATAAGAAAACAATAAGTAACTCATTAACAAGTTTTATCAATGTTTACAACATAATCACAAATTCACTACAAGTTGTCTTACTGAGCAATAGTCACTAAATTATTTATAACTAGAGCTACAAAACTCAAAATCAATTGCCGTTAATTTTCCCTGAAAATAGACTCATATATATTCCATACATAAAATTTTCAGAATTTTAGGTTTGGCCAATCAATACCAGATTTTTCTTAAAGTTTCCCTATTTCTTTGTTTGACTAATCTGACCACTCTTCACTACTGAATCAAATTTCTCATTGTACAGAATTCAAAATATGTTATATTTGATTTCATTTGAAACTAGACTATTAAGGAGTCTAAGCATATAAATTTTATCTTATAACCATTTTTGTACAAATTATAATGATTTTCTAAATACAGAATAGGGGACCCCGAAGTCATTTGACTCTATCCCACGCCACTTCAAATATCTCATTATCAGTAATTCTTTTGCTTACACGGTTTCTTTTATAAGAAACTAGACTCATTAAGATTTAATTACATAAATTATTTAGCTTCTAACTCAACTCCAACAATTTATGGTGATTTTCCAAAATCACATTACTGCTGCTGTCCCAAGCAGATTTATTACAAATTTACTCTTTCACACATTCTTTGCATTCACATTATTTAAACATGTATATCACCAATCAATTTCATCACATATCTATAATTTCACTTAAGCATAATCTCAATACAATACATCATGCTCAATGATTCGCACACAACCGTTCAAATTAGCAATTATAAGATGATTCCGCACATAGTCCACCCTTATCGATAATTTACGATGGTTTTGCCCTTACTCACATATATAACATAGGCATTTTCACCTATGCTTCTCATTTCACATTCATGATTCAATTCCAATCGATCTAACGTGCATAATAATATATCACATACCTGGCCAACTTAATGCATTGAACAAATTCAATTGCCGATTTAACACACGGTCTCATAGTCTTAGACTTTTATCAAATCACCGGCATTTAGCCTGCTAGGTTTTAAACCCGATAATATTTATTCACCAGCTTAAAGCTTGCTAGGCTCAAAGCCCAAATATCACCGTTATAAAGTCGTCTCATAAACAATTCATATAATATAGCATGTATACCTGTTCACTTTGCTCTATTTAATCATTCAATCACAATTTATAATTTCCCTTTGAATCATTCGGTATTTTGCACACTAAGTGTCATTCTCAATATCTCGCACACTAAGTGCCATTCTCAATATTTCGTACACTGAGTACCATATTTGATTGCCCCGCACACTAAGTGCCATATTTTGTCGATAAGTCGTCAGACATTAAAATATTCACGTATATACAATTTATACAATATTAAAGCATTAAAAACATCAATTTAACAATTTTTATTGCATACGAATTTACCTTGCTAAATTGTAGGGATACCAAAGTTCAGGGGCATTTTGGTAATTTTCTCATTTTTCTTGATTTTCCACCCGATCTTGATCTAAATTAATAATTTCATTCAGTATATTAATTTAGACATTAAAACACCTCATTTCATACAATTTGGTCATTTTTTGTCATTTTACAAAATTACCCTAAAGTTTTACTTTTATTCATTTTAGTCCACGAGCTCAAAACATGCAAATTAACCATTTTAACCATAATTAAGCTTAGCCAAATGTTCATTGTATCAAAACAGTCCATAATTCACTTTATGGAAAAATTATAGTTTTGCCCTAATATTTCAACTTCTTTACAATTTAGTCCTATGTCATAAAAATGCAAATTCATGAAATTGAGTAAAATTATACTATAGACGAATATCACTAGTGTCTCTAGCAGCCCACACATTTCATTTATTTGACATTTTAACCACAAAGTTTTCACATTTATCAATTTAGCCCTTAATTTTCAATTTCACAAAATTCACTTAACAAAAGTGTTTAACTATCAACAAGGACTCATATTCTTCCATTAAACTTCAAAGCCCTATCATACTCATCAATGGCAAATATCAAACTATTCAATGGTTTTGCAAAATAGTCCCTCATTAGATAGATTAAGCAACAACGATCCGAAAATATAAAAATAATTAAAAACGGGACTAGAAATGCCTACCATGCATTAGTTGAAAGTTGGAAGCTTCTTCCATGGCTTCTCAAGCCTTCATATTCGGCTGGTAAAAAGAGAATGAAAAAGATGACACCTTGATTCTTTTATTATATTCATTTTATTATTATTTTTAACCAATTTACAATATTAACCTTTATACACTTTATTTATTACACCAAATGCCAAGCCATCATATCCCACTATCTCTTTAATGGGCTAATTACCAAATAAGGACTTCTACTTTTAAGTTCTATATCTATTTAATACCTTTAGGTTATAGAACACAACTTTTGCACTTTACACAATTTAGTCCTTTTTGTTTAATTAACTATCGAAACGATAAAATTTTTCAACGAAACTTTAATACCATCTTATTGGCACTACGTAAATATTTATAAAAATATTTACGACTCGGTTTATAGAAACAAGGTCCCGATACCTCATTTTCTAAACCCACTTGACCTCGTGGTCATACCACTTGAACTTAATAAATCGCTTATAAAACAAAAATCACAATATCAAAACATTTTAAAATCACAATTAACTCGTAAATATTAAATATAATATTTACCAACCTACTCGTTCGGATTTGGTGGCCCCGAAACCACTGTTCCAATCAACCCTAAAAAAACGGGCTGTTACAACTCTCCCCCCTTAGGGATTTTCGTCCCCGAAAATCTTGCCAGAGAATAAATTAGTGATTTTCTTTCACCAACCTCAACAATTTCTCACCTAGCCTCAGATTTCTCAACTTTTCAATCTCATGAGCTAAGATTATGATCTGCTCTTTGCTATACATCATAACAAGCTGAGTTTCTACTTCTGTAAGAGATACTATAGATAAAGGATCTTATTTGTATCATCACATCATATATATAAAAAACACATTACGGGTCTTCTCAAGTTTTGATAATAATCTCATTCAATCCGATGAACTGCGAACTCAACTTCTCTTTATAGCTAAATCTAGAAATTCTATTCCCACTATAATACCTTTACAAATACTCAATTTTCTAATTGAAAATTCAATGCTTTTACGCATCAAGCCCACATATATTTTCTGCAAATCTGAAACTGTTTTTAGACTGTAACGCCCCAATTTTTGGGAATTCTATGAATGTTGGCATAGGTTTAATTATGTTAGTGGGCCTCTAGAAAGCCCAAACTTAAGATAGAACCCGACAATTTTAGTTAATTTTTGTTCCATAAGAAAAAGGGGGTGAAATTATGAAATAGGACCTATGTGAAAATGTTTGAAAATGCTATAGGCTAAATTGAAGTGGCCAAATAAATAGGAGTGCAAAATAGGAGGATTTGCATGACAAACCTCCCATTTTACATGAAGTGGCCAGCCATTATGTTGTTATAGACAAAATGTACACTTGATATCCATAATTTATGGTACAAATTGATACAAATTGATAATAGGTTAGGTAAATGTTCCTTGATAATAGGTTAGGTAAATGTTCCATGATAATGGGTTAGGTAAATGTTTCATGATAATGGGTTAGGTAAATGTTTCATGATAAGAATTTCATGTCTTTTGTATTAAAGAATTAAATGGATGAAATATGAAGTTTTATTAAAAGAAAAAGGGGTGAAAAGAACAAAGTTTTGTCCATCTTTGTTCATCATAGCTGAAAGTTAGAGAAGAGAAAGGAGAGGAGAAAGCTCTTGAGTATTCGGTCATTAGGAGGAGGAAAATTGAAGGTAAGTTCTTGGTACCTTGCTTCTATTTTGAGGTTCATGAGTTCTTCTCGATTCTACCTTAACTCTTGAAGTATATTTTGATTTTTAGTTGTGTTGTGAGCATTTAGTCATGAATTAAAATGAAGGAAATGGTTGTTGTTTCATGTTCTTTTGATGAAAAAATGGAAGATAGGTGAAGTTGAGCCAAACAAATGAGCATGCATATGCCTTAGATGTTAAAGGGAAAAATCGGCTAACATGTTGTGCTTTAAAATGATGAAATGGAGATTATACTTAAGTAAAATCATAGATATGTGATGATTGATTGGTGATATACATGTTTAAATAACAAGCATGCAAGTTAGGTGTGAAAGAGTGATTTGGTAATAAATCTGCTTGGGACAGCAGCAGTAACGTGACTTTGGAAAATCACCATAAATTTTGGGAGATGAATTAGAAGCTGAATAAATTATGTAATTAAAGCTTATTGAGTCTAGTTTCTAATGAAATAAACAAGAACATATTTTGAATTCTGTACAATGAGAAATTTGATTCGTAATGAAGAGTGGTCAGATTAGTCAAACAGTGAAACATGGGAAACTTTAAGAAATATCTGGTATTGATTGGCCATACCAAAATTCTGAAAATTTTATGGATAAAAGATATATGAGTCTATTTTCAGGAAAATTAACGGCACATGATTTGGAGTTTCGTAGCTCCAGTTATAAATAATTTAGTGACTGTTGCTCAGGAAGACAGCTTGCAGTGAAATTATGATTATGTGGTAAACATTGACAAAATTTGTTAATGAGTTGCTTATTGATTTCTTATAAGCTTACTATGATCTGTAGGTGTGGTTGGCTGAATATTGTAAGGGGTTAATCGTAGTTTGTATTTGAATAGTTAGATTAACGTGTTAGTAATCCAATTGTAGGCGGTTCGTGTGTGGATCTCGTCAAAGATATTGTCGCAAGCAGTGTGTAATGTGACACCTCTCATAAACTAGATTGGCAAAAGCGAAAAGCGAAATGCCGAAAAGTCGGTATTTTGGGAATTCTTGATGTGTGAATGCTCGTAAGATAGTTGGGTTTGTATATTTGGTAATCTAAAGTAATAAACTGCAGTATCGCGATTTAAATACATTTTGATAATTTGGGCTTAATGGGCCAAAGATCGGGTTCATGGGCCAGGGCCCAATTTGTAAGTATCTTGTGATGTAAGTGTTCTGATAGTACGTAAATAGTTAGGATATGCATGAAAACGCTAAAAGTAGCTAAATTACTATAATACCCCTATGTATGGAAAATTACTATTATACCCCTAGGTGTAAAATTACCGTTATACCCCTAGGGTTAATTTTGACTGAAAAGCATAGCGATCTGATTCTGTATGATGGATGCCATGAGTATATATTTGTTGCATGGGGACATGGGTTATATTATGGAGGAAGCGTTCTGGTGGCTATGCCACAAATATCTGATCTGGTGGCTCTGCCACGATTATCTATATCTGGTGACTCTGTCACATTATACTGCTACTGGCGACCATCTTGCAAATTACGTGGTGTGTGGCGGTTGGGTGGGTCGAGTAGTCTCCCACATGGTGTAACGCTGATGCGGGGTTATTATGGATGAATCTGGGTTGGGTTTCTGCATAAACATGTAATATATGTTCTGTTCTGTTATGGGCCTATGGGCTTTATTTTGAATTCTGTTGTGGGCTAAGGCCAACTTATTCTATTTCTGTGGTTTGAGCTGATATAGGCTATGGTTGGGTTAATTTACACATCGAGTTTCCCAAACTCACCCCTTTTATTTTCATCCACGCAGAAATCCCCAACCATAGTGGGCTTGGGCGTGAGGGAATTGGAGTGGCCATCCGTTCGAAAGTCGATTTTCTTCGGTGAATGACATCCTTTTAATTACGTTTGAGGTTTTGAGCTTTTAAATGTAATAAGGCCGCTTATTTATTTTGATGGTTTTAATATGTATTACTAAGATAGGTAATACTTATTTTAAGCTGTTGAAATTGGATAGCTTTAGGCGCATTTTCAAAAACAACAGTTGATTTCAAAATAAAACGACAACAAGCAAAGCTTCCATAATGAAAGTATTTTCCAAAATTAATCACTTTTCCTAAAAATGACTTAATCGAATCGGTTTCCTAGAATATCCATGACGTTAAGGTGTGGCAATGGCGGTATGCATGTCTAGGATTGGATCCGAAGGGAGCTTGGTACTTAAGCAGTCCGATGGACTCACCACCTCTTTTCCAGTTTCCTACCTGGTACACAGCTTCCATTCACTTTAACCCTTAATGAATTAATATTTTGAACATCAAGTATGATTTTTTGGACTTAGAATGGAAATTTTTTTTAGGTTTTTGATGTGGCATGCCGGATCCGGTTATAACTTCTGGGTCGAGTTTAGGGTGCTACATTTAGTGGTATCAGAGCCTAGGTTGCAACAACTCGGCTGTGGAATGGGTTTACAAAAACAAAGATTTTTGAAAGCGAAAATTTTATAAAGAATGCGAAAAACTTGATTTTCAAAATTTAGATATTTAGAAGGTGGCATTCCGAATCTCCGGCTCAAGTCTGTAAGTATTCTAAATTTTTCTGAATTATTTGTCTGTACTGAAATCCTGCTAGGATACTCTAGATAGGGTGATACTGGAACCATAGGAAAATCTGATAAGAGATTGAAACTGTAGCTAGACTTCGATTCTGCGAAAACAAACTTTAAATTACTGTCTGATTTATAAAACATCTGTAATAAACACTGGAATATTGAATTGATGCATAAAAATTCGTAATCAAGATAAATCGATATGAGTACGAGAGCTACTCGGGGAAGAGGCCATGGTCGAGGCCGAGGTAGTACTCAAGCTGGATCTTCGTCTTCTGAACACATACCCACTGGAGTAGCACGACCATCACCGACAGATGAGAATGGGTCGTATGATAGAGCCGCCGAGGATGATCTCCTGTCACAGTCAATGCTTCGTGTTCTGGAAAGGGGTTGCCGGAGCAAGTTCGGGCAACGAAATTCAGGGATCTATTTCTGAATGACTTCGAGACTAACGGAACGGAGATCTTTAAGGGTGTGTCTGGTATCGCCTCGAATGTGGCAGAATATTGGTTGGAGGCCACAGAACGGATTATGGACAACTTGGACTGCTCTGAGGAGATTGTGAGTGGGGTATCTGTACTAAGTCCCTTGGGTCACTCGGTTAGGGTAGACAAACTGTATAGGAATGTACCCTTAGAAACTCAAGGCAAGGTTTTTCTGGAGATCGATGGAGTTACTGTTCGGAGAGTTTGACCTCATTCTGGGAATGGATTGGCTTGTTAAGCATAAGGCGACTTTGGATTGTGCTTCTAAACGAATGGTGTTAAGAACTACAAAGGATGAGGAGGTTATGG
This sequence comes from Gossypium arboreum, assembly GCF_025698485.1. Classification (NCBI taxonomy): domain Eukaryota; kingdom Viridiplantae; phylum Streptophyta; class Magnoliopsida; order Malvales; family Malvaceae; genus Gossypium; species Gossypium arboreum. The sequence goes on from NC_069077.1 coordinate 135,551,115, forward strand.
TGATAGGTGAGAGAAGGGATTATTTGTCCAATGTGGTGTCGGCATTAAGAGCCAAAAAGTGGATTCGGAAAGGTTGTGAGGCCTAATTGGTATTTGTAAGTCAGTCAGAAGAGGAGGGATTGTCAGTGGATAAGGTTAGGACTGTAAAGGAGTTCCAAGATATTTTTCCGGAGGAGCTTCCAGGATTGCCTCCGAATCGAGAAGTTGAGTTTGGAATAGACTTGTTGCCTGGAATGGCGCCTGTGTCTATCGCACCGTATAGGATAGCACCGAAGGAGTTAGTAGAGTTAAATGCTCAAATCTAAGAGTTGTTGGATAGGGGCTTTATTAGGCCAAGCGTGTCTTCATGGGGAGCACCGGCGCTATTCGTGAAGAAGAATGATGGTACAATGCGGATGTGCATTGATTATCGCCAGTTGAACAAACTGATAATTAAGAATAAGTATCCACTGCCAAGGATTGACGATCTATTCGACTAGCTTAGAGGAGCTTCTGTATTTTCTAAGATCGACCTTCAATCTGGTTATCATCAGTTAAGGGTTAAGGAGTCGATATCCATAAGGCGGCATTCGGGACTCGGTATGGTCATTACGAGTTTCGGTTATGCCATTTGATGATTTAACGCTCCTGCGAGATTTATGGATCGATGAATCGTGTGTTCCAACCATTTTTTGCTCGATTAGTAGTCGTCTTTATTAACGATATCCGGTATATTCGGCTGAAGCGAAACATGATGAGCATCTCCGTATAGTCTTTGCAAGTGTTAAGGGAGAAGGAACTCTTTGTGAAGTTCAGCAAGTGTGAATTTTGGTTGAGGGAGGTAACTTTCTTAGGACATGTGGTCTCTGCTGAGGGGATTAAAGTGGACCCTCGAAAAATTGAAGCGATTTTGGAATGGAAGCCGCCTAGGTCAGTGTCGGAAATACGGAGTTTCCTAGGATTGGCAGGATACTACAGAAGGTTTGTAGAAGGTTTTTCTGTTATGGCAGCAACTCTGAAAAAACTCATAAGGAAAGGAGTACCGTTTGCATGGACTAAGAAGCAGCAAGAAGCTTTTGAGAAGTTGAAGAAAGTTCTGACTGAAGCACTTGTGTTAATTTAGCCAGAGTCTGGGAATGATTTTACTGTGTACAGTGACGCATCACACGTGGGTTTGGGCTGCGTGTTAATGCAAGAGGGTAATGTGGTTGCATATGCATCACGATAGCTTAAACCTCATGAGGGAAACTATTTGACTCATGATTTAGAGTTGGCAGCAGTGATATTTGCACTTAAGATTTGGAGACATTACTTGTACGGAGAAAGGTGTATTATATACACAGGACCACAAGAGTCTTAAGTATTTGTTGACTCGAAGGAGCTGAACCTTAGGCAAAGGAGATGGATTGAGTTGCTTAAGGATTATGACTATTCGATCGAGTATCACCTGCAAGGCTAATGTGGTAGCGGTGCTCTAAGTTGTAGAGTCAGATGTCGATCCGAGAGCAATGTTTGCTCGTTTGAGTCTCATATGATGATGGAAGTCTGTTGGTGAGTTGCAAGTGAGGCCAACTTGGGTGGATCAGATTAAGGAAAAAACAGTTGAACGATGAGTCTTTGGTCGCTCGTTTTCAACAAGTTAAGGAAGGAGAAACTTCTGAGTTTGGGAGCCGAAGAGACGATGCAACAAAGCAGTACCCTCATCTTTGGATTAGGTAAATTTCGAGGACGAAATTTCTTTAAGGAGGGTAGAGTTGTAACGCCCCAATTTTCGGAATTTGTGAATGTTGGCATAGGTTTAATTATGTTAGTGGGCCTCTAGAAAGCCCAAACTTAAGATAGAACCCGACAATTTTAGTTAATTTTGTTCCATAAGAAAAAGGGTGAAATTATGAAATAGGACCTATGTGAAAATGTTTGAAAATGCTATAGGCTAAATTGAAGTGGCCAAATAAATAGGAGTGCAAAATAGGAGGATTTGCATGACAAACCTCCCAGCCATTATGTTGTTATAGACAAAATGTACACTTGATATCCATAATTTATGGTACAAATTGATACAAATTGATAATAGGTTAGGTAAATGTTTCTTGATAATAGGTTAGGTAAATGTTCAATGATAATGGGTTAGGTAAATGTTTCATGATAATGGGTTAGGTAAATGTTTCATGATAAGAATTTCATGTCTTTTGTATTAAAGAATTAAATGGATGAAATATGAAGTTTTATTAAAAGAAAAAGGGGTGAAAAGAACAAAGTTTTGTCCATCTTTGTTCATCATAGCTGAAAGTTAGAGAAGAGAAAGGAGAGGAGAAAGCTCTTGAGTATTCGGTCATTAGGAGGAGGAAAATTGAAGGTAAGTTCTTGGTACCTTGCTTCTATTTGAGGTTCATGAGTTCTTCTCGATTCTACCTTAACTCTTGAAGTATATTTTGATTTTTAGTTGTGTTGTGAGCATTTAGTCATGAATTAAAATGAAGGAAATGGTTGTTGTTTCATGTTCTTTTGATGAAAAATGGAAGATAGGTGAAGTTGAGCCAAACAAATGAGCATGCATATGCCTTAGATGTTAAAGGAAAAATCGGCTAACATGTTGTGCTTTAAAATGATGAAATGGAGATTATACTTAAGTAAAATCATAGATATGTGATGATTGATTGGTGATATACATGTTTAAATAACAAGCATGCAAGTTAGGTGTGAAAGAGTGATTTGGTAATAAATCTGCTTGGGACAGCAGCAGTAACGTGACTTTGGAAAATCACCATAAATTGTGGGAGATGAATTAGAAGCTGAATAAATTATGTAATTAAAGCTTATTGAGTCTAGTTTCTAATGAAATAAACAAGAACATATTTTGAATTTTTTACAATGAGAAATTTGATTCGTAATAAAGAGTGGTCAGATTAGTCAAATAGTGAAACATGGGAAACTTTAAGAAATATCTGGTATTGATTGGCCATACCAAAAATTCTGAAAATTTTATGGATAAAAGATATATGAGTCTATTTTCAGGGAAAATTAACGGCACATGATTTGGAGTTTCGTAGCTCCAGTTATAAATAATTTAGTGACTGTTGCTCAGGAAGGTAGCTTGCAGTGAAATTATGATTATGTGGTAAACATTGACAAAAATTTGTTAATGAGTTGCTTATTGATTTCTTATAAGCTTACTATGATCTGTAGGTGTGGTTGGCGAATATTGTAAGGGGTTAATCGTAGTTTGTATTTGAATAGTTAGATTAACGTGTTAGTAATCCAATTGTAGGCGGTTCGTGTGTGGATCTCACATAGATATCGTCATAAGCAGTGTGTAATCGACACCCTCTCATAGACTAGATTGGCAAAAGCGAAATCTTTGAAAAGTCGGTATTTTTGAATTTGAGTGTCTGAATGCTCGTAAGATAGTTGGGTTTGTATATTTGGTAATCTAAAGTAATAAACTGCAGATCTGCGATTTCGTACATTTTGATAATTTGGGCTTAATGGGCCAAAGATCGGGTTCATGGGCCAACGGGCCCAATTTGGTAAGTATCTTGTGATAAGTGTTCTGATAGTACGTAAATAGTTAGGATATGCATGAAAACGCTAAAAGTAGCTAAATTACTATAATACCCCTATGTATGGAAAATTACTATTATACCCCTAGGTGTAAAATTACCGTTATACCCCTAGGGTTAATTTTGACTGAAAAGCATAGCGATCTGATTCTGTATGATGGATGCCATGAGTATATATTTGTTGCATGGGGACATGGGTTATATTATGGAGGAAGCGTTCTGGTGGCTATGCCACAAATATCTGATCTGGTGGCTCTGCCACGATTATCTGTATCTGGTGACTCTGTCACATTATCTGTTCTGGCAGCCATGCTGCAAATTCTGTGGTGTGTAGCGGTTGGGTGGGTCGAGTAGTCTCCCCACATGGTGTAACGCTGGTACGGGGTTATTATGGATGAATCTGGGTTGGGTTTCTGCATAAACATGTAATATATGTTCTGTTCTGTTATGGGCCTATGGGCTTTATTTTGAATTCTGTTGTGGGCTAAGGCCAACTTATTCTATTTCTGTGGTTTGAGCTGATATAGGCTATGGTTGGGTTAATTTACACACTGAGTTTCCCCAAACTCACCCCTTTTATTTTCATCCACGCAGGAAATCCCCAACCATAGTGGACTTGGAGCTGTGAGGGAATTCGGAGTGGCCATCCGTTCTGAAAGTCTGATTTTCTTCTGGTGAACTGACATCCTTTTAATTACGTTTGAGGTTTTGGGCTTTTAAATGTAATAAGGCCGCTTATTTATTTTTGATGGTTTTTAATATGTATTACTAAGATAGGTAATACTTATTTTAACTGTTGAAATTGGATAGCTTTAGGGCGCATTTTCAAAAACAACAGTTGATTTCAAAATAAAACGACAACAAGCAAAGCTTCCGCAATGAAAGTATTTTCCAAAATTAATCACTTTTCCTAAAAATGACTTAATCGAATCGGTTTCCTAGAAATATCCATGACGTTAAGGTGTGGCAATGGCGGTATGCATGTCTAGGATTGGATCCGAATGGAGCTTGGTACTTAAGCGATCGATGGACTCGCCACCTCTTTTTAGGTTTCCTACGGTGCATGACTTCCATTCACTTTAACCCTTAATGAATTAATCTTTTGAACATTAAGTACGATTTTCTGGACTTAGAATGGAAATTTTTTTTTACGTTTTTGATGTGGCATGCCGGATCCGGCTATAACTTCTGGGTCGAGTTTGGGGTGCTACATAGACGGTCATGAATTACTTTCATTTCCCTTCAGTCTTTCCAATCACATCGACCCCGAAATTCTTTTTATAAAAATTCAATTCAATAGAACGAAGTTCAATAATTGCAACCATACCACACTCATACAATGCTATCTTAACATTCATCTCATAACTATTATTATTATATGCAAACTTAACCAACAATAAATGTCTTTCTCGGTTGCTTTCAAGTTCTAGAACACAGTGTTACAAAGTAATTCCATACCCAAAGCTCATAGTAGTTTATTTTAGTAAGCGATATAATCCTCGTGTCTCCATTTGAACAATGAAAACTAGCACTCTTTTAGTACTCCCGTGCAGACGGATAATTACCATCGTGCTAGATGTCACAATTGTTGTAAAATCTCTGGATTTCTCAATACACGAACTCTATCTCGACATAACGAACAATTGTAGGTTCCAATCAAATTCTAAATCGAAATCAATTTACGTTGTACCCTTTTTAACTTGTAATTCAACGACACACCTCTTAACCTCACAAATTTGCTAATTAAACATCAATTTAGTTTCTAGCTCACCAATAACTACTCATCATTTGATAAGATTAATCATATGATTATCGGTAGTAAAACACATAAAGATTCTCGCCGAACCCCAAAGACTATAATCATTTGTCCGATTGATAATCAATTCTTGACTCATAATCTTTCAACAGTTCAAACCATCTTTAATTCTTGTGTCGAATAACTCTTCACACGAGAACCGACGCTTCAATTAACAATTTCTTCAACTGTTTACCACTTTATTGATAATTATCACATCATTCGAGACTTCCCAATCGCGATCTATAAGAACATTTCTTAATAAAATCGTTCGATGGATATAATTCGTATCATATCTTCTAGAATATGAATCATGCATTCGAATATTCATCTATTTATCCGTGAACATTCAAACTTTATTTCCACCACGTGGATAGATTCAGATACAAGTAACTCGATTAATCCTTCAAGCAATTAATCTAATCAAACTAGACAACTGAATCGATTTCATTGTCAAGTAATAAGTTTTCAATTATTAATCAACGAAGCTTTGAACCATCTGAAGCCACAACCATCGATAATTTAAAATCATAGTGCCATAATAAGGTGACATCTCAACCATATAGATATATAATGTCCCAATTATCAATAATGCATTTTGAACATAAGAGAAATTGAAATATAGTTACGATCATTCAATAGATATTTTTCACAGATAACCATATAGAATCATAAGAAAGCAGAGATACTGTAATTCTCGAATATATCACTATACTAATCTTTTTTAAGAAAGCACCCATATCAGATGACAGATATCTCAATGATGTTTCAGAGGAAATCCAGGAGTAAATCATCACTCATATGCACCGGAATCAACAATAACATAAACAATATAATCTTCATGTATACTAAGCAGATCAACAACCAGTAGGAGCAGAATACCAACGTCACACAGATTTAATCGTCGATCTTTTCTTTCAATAAAATGAAATAGAATACCAGAGAAAGATATAATAATGCTGATTGTAACCCGAACAGCCCAACAATGCTTTCATATATCAATATATATAGATAACATTCTCATATGATAAGAATTTCATCGAAAATATGACTTCACATACCTCTGAGGATAATTGAACACATAGAATACCCAGAAGAGTTCTCGTAAACCATTCGACTATAATTGCTGTGCTCAAATATCTTTATAATTCAAATATGATTCTACTGTCTATCTCTGACATCACTAATTTCTCATTATCCCAACACTAACGGAGGCCAATTAGGAAGAACTTCCAGTTAATATATTCTTTAGATATCATACCTGAATATTTGGTTTCATCTAATTCAAATTTTCTTTTAACAGTGACTTTGCATATTACAAATGGCCTTCAACACGCTCCAATATCTTTTACATTCATCGTCTTCACTTGCGGACTCATTCTCTTATCTGATCACAATACTAATCCTTCAATCACGAGACTCTGTCATTCCGCACTTGTAAGCTTATTTAAGCCGTATAGTACGGATCTCATTATAATGCTTTACCAATGAGGGGGTGAGGGTTGTAAAGCCAACAATTTTAACTCTTACGTAAGCATGCACATCACACATACTATTATGAACGAACAGTTCATTACTAATTCCGCATTCTCAAACATCTAGCAATCATTTACTTATGATCACTTGGTACTTAACACATAGCTCATACGCTAAATCAAATCATAAATTCCAAATCAAAATATTCACACAACAATATACCCAACATCACAACTCATATACTCATATAATTATAACGTTTATCAATAGCAGAATATCATGCATTCTGATTCATACCTTTTTATGAGTTTCAACTCATCACCAACACATTTTCACTCAAACGTTTGAGTATAACATTCTGTACTATCAGAATTAGCTCGGTTGGAAAACATATCTATCTTATGAAAAACACACAAAATAAGCTTTGAAAGCTTAGTAAGCCTTAAGCAAATAAATCATTTCAATGATTATGAAAATTCCATATCACTAATCCGAATTGAAAAATAATCTCAATTGCATATACATTCATAGTACTCTTAAGTTCATATAACCTTATTAAATAGCTTCACTTATTTATATTTACTAATAACTTATGACTATGATGTTAAATTCGTGTGATAACTGTCAATTCATTCGTATGAACAAAACTTGCACATATCCAATACATACCAACCAAAACATGTCATATTTTTCCCTGTTTGATTCATGGAACCACAAGGTCACATGTCAAGCACATATAGCATATATTTATCTGTTATTTATCACGTCTCATTTTCACATGGACTACATACATCTGATCCAGTTTATTCAATATCGATGCCACTGTCCCGGACAGGGTCTTACACGAATCATAAGTGATGCCAGTGTCCCAGACACGTTTTTATACACTACTTCAAAACAATGCCTTCGTCTAGGACGAGGTCTTACATGATCTCATTTCACACACTTAGTGCCCCAACAACCAATCTTGCACACACAGTGCTTGGTTACAGAACTCGCACACACAGTGCCTCAACAACCGATCTCGCACACACAGTGCTCGGTTACGGAACTCGCACACAGTGCCTCAACAACTGATCTCACACACACAGTGCTCGGTTACGGAACTCGCACACACAGTGCCTCAACAACCGATCTCGCACACACAGTGCTCGATTATGGAACTCGCACACACAGTGCTCGATTATGGAACTCGCACACACAGTGCCTCAACAACCGATCTCGCACACACAATGCTCAGTTACGGAACTCACACACACAGTGCCTATGTTCACTTGTTGTTGCACATTGAAGTGACTTAACCAAATCTATAAAACATCACATATGTGCACTTTAAACATATCATTTCATTTAACTTTGGATTCATATATTCATGAACACTTAAACATTTCAGAGCCAACTTTAATTTAATCAAATTAGTATAGAACACAATTTCATTCAAACATCTGAGTACATATTCTGTACTATTAAAATTAGCTTAATTGAAAGACTTATCTCATCTTATTCAAATAATTTTAAATCGAGTCGGGAGATATCACACTATCGCAGTCAAATATGGCATGTACAGCTAGACTCACATACGCCATGGTAGTCCTAGAACCGACTAAACCATGGCTCTGATACCAATAAAATGTAACACCCTTCGCCCGTATCCCTCGCCGAAACAGGGTTCGAGGTGCTACCAGATTTAAACTCATCCATTTATATAAAACCAGACTGTAAAAATTTTTGATCAATTTTAAACTTTTCATACACACGTATATTATCCTCACAAATTCACTACAAGTTGTCTTCCTGAGCAATAGTCACTAAATTATTTATAACTGGAGCTACAAAACTCCAAATCAATTGCCGTTAATTTTCCCTGAAAATAGACTCATATACTTCCATCCATAAAATTTTCAGAATTTTAGGTTTGGCCAATCAATACCATATTTTTCTTAAATTTTCCCTGTTTCCTTTGTTTGACTAATCGACCACTCTTCACTACTGAATCAAATTTCTCATTGTACGAATTCAAAATATGTTCTATTTGATTTCATTTGAAACTAGACTCATTAAGAAGTATAAGCATATAAATTTTATCTTATAACCATTTTTGTACAAATTATAATGATTTTCTAAATACAGAACAGGGGACCTCAAAGTCATTTGACTCTATCCCATGCCACTTCAAATATCTCATTATCAGCAATTCTTTTGCTTACTCAGTTTCTTTTATAAGAAACAAGAGTCATTAAGATTTAATTACATAATTTATTCAGCTTCTAACTCAACTTCAACAATTTATGGTGATTTTCCAAAATCACGTTACTCTCTCTTGTCCCAAGCGATTTATTACAAATTTACTCTTTCACACATTCTTTGCATTCACATTATTTAAACTTGTATATCACCAATCAATTTCATCACATATCTATAATTTCACTCAAGCATAATCTCAATACAATACATCATGCTCAATGATTCGCACACAACCGTTCAAATTAGCAATTATAAGATGATTCCGCACATAGTCCACCCTTATCGATAATTTACGATGGTTTTGCCCTTACTCACATATATGACATAGGCATTTTCACCTATGCTTCTCATTTCACATTCATGATTCAATTCCAATCGATCTAACATGCATAAGAATATATCACATACCTAGCCAACTTAATGTATTGAACAAATTCAATTGCTGATTTAACACAAGGTCTCATAGTCTTAGACTTTTATCAAATCACTGACATTTAGCCTGCTAGGTTTTAAACCCGATAATATTATTCACCAGCTTAAAGCTTGCTAGGCTCAAAGCCCAAATATCACCATTATAAAGTCGTCTCATAAACAATTCATATAATATAGCATGTATACCTGTTCACTTTGCTCTATTTAATCATTCAATCACAATTTATAATTTCCATTTGAATCATTCGGTATTTTGCACACTAAGTGTCATTCTCAATATCTCGCACACTAAGTGCCATTCTCAATATTTCGTACACTAAGTACCATATTTGATTGCCCCGCACACTAAGTGCCACATTTTGTCGATATGTCATCAGACATTAAAATATTCACGTATATACAATTTATACAATATTAAAGCATTAGAAACATCAATTTAACAATGCTTATTGCATACGAACTTACCTGGCTAAATTGTAGAGATACCAAAATTTAGGGGCATTTTGGTAATTTTCTCATTTTTCTCGATTTTCCACCCGATCTTGATCTAAATTAATAATTTCATTCGGTATATTAATTTAGACATTAAAACACCTCATTTCATACAATTTGGTCATTTTTTTCATTTTTACAAAATTACCCCTAAAGTTTTACTTTTATTCATTTTAGTCCCTGAGCTCAAAACATGCAAATTAACCATTTTTAACCATAATTATCTTAGCCAAATGTTCATGGTATCAAAACAGTCCATAATTCACTTTATGGAAAAATTATAGTTTTGCCCCTAATATTTCAACTTCTTTACAATTTAGTCCCTATATCATAAAAATGCAATTTCATGAAATTGAGTAAAATTCTACTATAGATGAATATCACTAGTGTCTCTAGCAGCCCACACATTTCATTTATTTTACATTTTAACCACAAAGTTTTCACATTTATCAATTTAGCCCTTAATTGTCAATTTTACAAAAATTCACTTAACAAAAAGTGTTTAACTATCAACAAGGACTCATATTCTTCCATTAAACTTCAAAGCCCTAATGAAAAATATCAAACTATTCAATGGTTTTGCAAAATAGTCCCCTCATTAGATAGATTAAGCAACAACGATCTCGAAAATATAAAAATAATTAAAAATGGGACTAGAAATGCCTACCATGCATTAGCTGAAAGTTGGAAGCTTCTTCCATGGCTTCTCCAGCCTTCATATTCGGCTGGTAAAAAGAGAATGAAAAAGATGACACCTTGATTCTTTTATTATATTCATTTTATTATTATTTTTAACCAATTTACAATATTAACCTTTATACACTTTATTTATTACACCAAATGCCAAGCCATCATATCCGACTATCTCTTTAATGGGCTAATTACCAAATAAGGACTTCTACTTTTAAGTTCTATAACTATTTAATACCTTTAGGTTATAGAACACAACTTTTGCACTTTACACAATTTAGTCCTTTTTGTTTAATTAACTATCGAAACGATACAATTTTTCAACGAAACTTTAATACCATCTTATTGCCACTACGTAAATATTTATAAAAATATTTACGACTTGGTTTATAGAAACAAGGTCCCGATACCTCATTTTTTAAACCCACTTGACCTTAGGGTCATACCACTTGAACTTAATAAATCGCTTATAAAACAAAAATCACTATATCAAAAACATTTTTAAAATCACAATTAACTTGTAAATATTAAATATAATATTTACCAACCTAATCGTTCGGATTTGGTGGCCCCGAAACCATTGTTTCGATCAACCCTAAAAAAAACGGGCTGTTACAATTGAGCTAATAAATATACTTGCTCACATACACTTTAGCCAACTTTTTGTATAAGTTTTGAGATATGCATGTCTAAAGCAACGCTTAAATAAGATTTGAGTTTGTCTAACACTATGCTGACACTTTTGGGCCGACACTTTCCTAAGTGTTGGGATAGACTTGTCGGCATACGCTTTGGCCAACTCTTTATATAAAGGTCGGGATATGCATGCCTAAGGCAACACTTAAATAAGAATTAGTTTTCTCCAACACTATGCCAACTTTTGCTATACATTTTCCAACTATATAAAAGTGTTGCCACATGAAAAACCTAAGACAATGCTTTTTGGATTACACTGACCCTTTTTTGGGTTGTTTAAATTTGTTCCTTTAAGCAACTGTTTTGGGTGTTGGCAAAATTAATAAATGCCAAAAGTAACATGTTTTAGCCTCATTCTTAATGCATTTTTGGATGATTATTCGATTTAAAATGGCTAATTTTATGCTCCTAATCCTTTAAATTCATGTTTCTATACTTAGGAGAGTATTTGAGGGCAAAAGGAGTGAAAAACGAGTAAAAATTGAAACAAGTTTCAAGAGCCACACGGGCTGGACACATGGCTGTGTGGCCACACAGGCTTCTACACGATCATGTGCCAGACCGCGTGGAAATCGCAAGTCGCACTCCAAACCTGCGGGAAAACACTTTTTTTTTTTTAGGTTTTTTGGGACCTATATATGACAAATATAAGAAGAGGGGAGAGAGCCGTCATATAATACTCAAGAAACCAACTCGAAAAACACCATTGAAGCCGATTCTGAAGCAAATTTTAGTCAAGATTGAAGACTCATAGTTGATTTCTTAGGAGATTATCATGAGTTTCTTTATTTTTTTTCGGGTTATATTGTCTTTGGGATTTTTTTTTTGCAAGCATGAACTAATTTTCCAAATATCTAGGGAGATGAACCTTTGGATGAATTTTTTCATTTGATTTCTATTTTTACACAACAAATACTTAGATCTTGTTCTCAATTATGTGTGTTTTATTCTTAATTTAATATTTCTAGACTGTTGATCCACGTTTGTTGTGCTTAAATCAGAGGAGGAATAGACCTTGTTTAAGAGTAGATATAGTGTAATTCAGTGGAGTTGCATGCAAACTTAGAAATAGGATGACATAAATTTACCAGATTAGAATCAAATCTAATAGGGGAATCCATAAAGCGAGTTAATGCGATAATAAGGGTTTTAATTAGAAAGAAATTTCAATTAATCAACCTAGAGTTAGTTGCTCTTATTCTTGAAAAGAAATATTAGTATAATTTAGGGATTTCTACGGATCAAGATACTAAGTAAAGAAATTACGTAATTTCGATTGATAATGACAAATGAAGTCTAGATGAATTCTTTCCTGGGTATTGTTTCGCTTCTTGATTATTATTAAGTTATTTTCCTGATTTATTATTTGTCACATTCATATTTAATTAATTTAGTTAATTTTAGTTTTAATCAATCACTCGAATTTATCGGTTAAATAATATAAAGACGATAATTACTAGTACTTTTAGTCTTCGTGAGAACGATATCTTTGCTTATCGTAACTATACAATTAATTGATAAGTACACTTGCCTTAGTCAGATTTTTAGCTGGTTTACGACTGCATCATGTTTTTGTGCCATTGCCGGGGGACTAAAATATTAGGAAAACTTTATTTCTATTAATTTAGCCATTTTTATTTTTATTTAAATATTTTTGTTTTTAATTTAATTTTTACATTCTAATTTTTTGTTTGTTTGATTATGATAGGTTTTTTTGGTTTATGACTAGAGGAAACTTGTCGGAACCATTAATTTTTTATAGTGAAGTCGAAAAGATTGCTCGCAGAAATCTTAGAGAGGTTAGAAAAGCAAGCCAAGATAAATAGATTATGATAAGCCTACTCTGATTGGGGCTGAATCGAGTATCGTCAGACTGACTATTGCTGTAAACAATTTTGAGCTAAAGTCGAACACAAGTCAGATGGTACAACAGTATGTTCAGTTTGATAGGTTGCAAGATGAAGATCTGAATGCTCATTTGGCTAACTTTCTAGAGATTTGCGACACATCAAGATTAATGGCGTTTCTGATGATGCCATAGGCTTACGATGTAACGCCCCAATTTTCGGGAATCCTGTGAATGTTGGCATAGGTTTAATTATGTTAGTGGGCTCTAGAAAGCCCAAACTTAAGATAGAACCCGACAATTTTAGTTAATTTTTGTTCCATAACAAAAAGGGGGTGAAATTATGAAATAGGACCTATGTGAAAATGTTTGAAAATGCTATAGGTTAAATTGAAGTGACCAAATAAATAGGAGTGCAAAATAGGAGGATTTGCATGACAAACCTCCCATTTTACATGAAGTGGCCAGCCATCATGTTGTTGTAGACAAAATGTACACTTGATATCCATAATTTATGAGACAAATTGATACAAATTGATAATAGGTTAGGTAAATGTTCCATGATAATAGGTTAGGTAAATGTTCCATGATAATGGGTTAGGTAAATGTTTCATGATAATGGGTTAGGTAAATGTTTCATGATAAGAATTTCATGTCTTTTGTATTAAAGAATTAAATGGATGAAATATGAAGTTCTATTAAAAGAAAAAGGGGTAAAAAGAACAAAGTTTTGTCCATCTTTGTTCATCATAGCTGAAAGTTAGAGAATAGAAAGGAGAGGAGAAAGCTCTTGAGTATTCGGTCATTAGGAGGAGGAAAATTGAAGGTAAGTTCTTGGTACCTTGCTTCTATTTTGAGGTTCATGAGTTCTTCTTGATTCTACCTTAACTCTTGAAGTATATTTTGATTTTTAGTTGTGTTGTGAGCATTTGGTCATGAATTAAAATGAAGGAAATGGTTGTTGTTTCATGTTCTTTTGATGAAAATGGAAGATATGTGAAGTTGAGCCAAACAAATGAGCATGCATGTGCCTTAGATGCTAAAGGGAAAAATCGGCTAACATGTTGTGCTTTAAAATGATGAAATGGAGATTATGCTTAAGTAAAAATCATAGATATGTGATGATTGATTGGTGATATACATGTTTAAATAACATGCATGCAAGATAGGTGTATGAAAGAGTGATTTGGTAATAAATCTGCTTGGGACAGCAGCAGTAACGTGACTTTGGAAAATCACCATAAATTGTGGGAGATGAATTAGAAGCTGAATAAATTATGTAATTAAAGCTTATTGAGTCTAGTTTCTAATGAAATAAACAAGAACATATTTTGAATTCTGTACAATGAGAAATTTGATTCGTAATGAAGAGTGGTCAGATTAGTCAAACAGTGAAACATGGGAAACTTTGAGAAAAATCTGGTATTGATTGGCTAAACTAAAAATTCTGAAAATTTTATGGATAGAAGATATATGAGTCTATTTTCAGGGAAAATTAACGGCACTTTATTTAGAGTTTCGTAGCTCCAGTTATAAATGATTTAGTGACTGTTGCTCAGGAAGACAGCTTGCAGTGAAATTATGATTATATGGTAAACATTGACAAAAATTTGTTAATGAGTTGCTTATTGATTTCTTATAAGCTTACTATGATCTATAGGTGTGGTTGGCTGAATATTGTAAGGGGTTAATACGTAGTTTGTATTTGAATAGTTAGATTAACGTGTTAGTAATCCAATTGTAGGCGGTTCGTGTGTGGATCTCTCAAGATATCGTCGCAAATGTGTGTAACTAACACCTCTTTCTTAGTCTAGATCGGCAAAAGTCGAAAATCCGAAATGCCGAAAATCGGTATTTTGTAGATTTATGAGTGTGCGAATGCTCGTGAGGTAAATCGATTAATGTTTTTGGTAAGCTGCAATGTTTGGACCGCAAAGTGCACGATTTACGTGCCCTCGATATTTTTGGGCTTAATGGGCCAAAATTGGAATGATGGGCCAACGGGCCCAATTCGTAAGAACCCTCGGTAGTGATTACATTAGTACGTGAAAGGTAGGAATATGCATGAAAAATCCTAAAATAGATAAATTACTGAAATACCTTTAAAAGTGGAAAATTTACGTTTTACCCCTAGGAGATAAATTACCAAAATACCTCTAGGGTTAAATTGACTTAAATGCATGTTTGATGTTGTTATTTATCGCATGCCATGTGGTTATTATCGATGCATGGGATTGGGATATTGACGGAGGAAGTACTGAAAGTGGCTTGTCCACGTCTTGGAGGCTTTGCCTCAATTTATCGATAATCGAGCAGCAAGAATTGCAACTATGGAGTGTTAAATTTGGGTGGGTTGAGCTATTCCCACATGGAGTGTATGGCTGAATGCGGGTGGAGTGTAGTGGTTGGTGGGTTGAGTAGTCTCCCAAATGGGCTTGCATATGTTTATTGATGTTGCATGTAATTTTGAAATGGGCCTATGGGCCATCTTGTTATCTGAATAAGGGCTAAGGCCCGGTTTATTGTAATCTGAAAAGGGCTCGCCCATACCACTATTACTGAATGGGCTTAGGCCCAATAGGCTTGAGTGACTTGGGCTTTGAATGGGTTTTCCTTACACATCGAGTTTCCCCAAACTCACCCCTTTTATTTTCATCCACGCAGAAATCCCCAACCATAGTGGGCTTGGAGTCGTGAGGGAATTTGAGTGGCCACCGCTCGAAAGTTTGATTTTCTTCCGTGAACTGGACATCCTTTTAATTACGTTTGAGGTTTTGGGCTTTAAAATGTAATAAGGCCGCTTATTTATTTTTGATGGTTTTAATATGTATTACTAAGGTAGGTAATACTTATTTTAACTGTTGAAATTGGATAGCTTTAGGCGCGTTTTCAAAAACAACAGTTGATTTCAAAATAACATGACAATAAGCAAAGCTTCCGCAATGAAAGTATTTTCCAAAATTAATCACTTTTCCTAAAATGACTTAATCAAATCGGTTTCTAGAAATATCCATGACGTTAAGGTGTGGCAATGGCGGTATGCATGTCTAGGATTAGATCCGAAGGAGCTTGGTACTTAGCGATCCGATGGACTCACCACCTCTTTCCGGTTTCCTACGGTGCATGACTTCCATTCACTTTAACCCTTAATGAATTAATCTTTTGAACATCAAGTACGATTTTCGGACTTAGAATGGAAATTTTTTTAACGTTTTGATGTGGCATGCGGATCAAGCCATAACCTCTGGCCGGGTTTGGGGTGCTACATTTAGTGGTATCGAGCCTAGGTTGCAACAACTCTCGGTGGAATGGGTTTACAAAATTTAGATCTTGAAAACAAAAATTTTATAAAGATTGCGAAAAATGCGATTTTCAAAATTTAGATCTTTAGAAGGTGGCATTCAATCTCCTACCAAGCCTCGTAAGTATTATTCGAACTCTTCGAATATTTTTCGACTTATCTGCATGATCGAAATCGCTAGGATAGTCTAGATAGGATGATACTGAAACCATAGGAAAATCGATAAAGATCAAATCGTAGCTAGACTTGATTCTGCGAAAACAAACTCTAACTCTTTATCGATTCATAAAACATCCGTAATAAACACCGGAATATTAATTGATGCATAAAAATTCGTAATCAAGATAATATGATGTGAGTACAAGAGGCCGTGGATGGGCCAAGGAAGTGCTCGAGCGAGATCTTCGTCTTCGAGACATATGTTGGCGGTGGATGCACCAGTACCACCGACAACAATGTAGAGTCTCATGACCATGATCTTTGGGAATGATGCCTATCACTGAGCAATGCTTCGTGTTCGGAAAGGGTTGCTGAGCAAGTTCGAACACGAAATTGAGGATCTATTTCTAAATGACTTGGGACTAACGGAACGGAGATCTTTAAGGCGTGTCGGTATAGCCCGAATGTGGCGGAATATTGATTGGAGGCCACAGAACGGATTATGGATGACTTGGACTGCTCTGAGGAGATTGTGAGTGGGGTATCTGTACTAAATCCCTTGGGTCACTCGGTTAGGGTAGACAAACTGTATAGGAATGTACCCTTAGAAACCCAAGGTAAGATTTTCCCTGGAGATCTGATGGAGTTACCATTCGGAGAGTTTGATCTCAGTTTGGGAATGGACTGGCTTGTTAAGCATAAAGTGACTCTGGATTGTGCTGTTAAACGAATGGTGTTAAGGACCACAAAGGATGAGGAGGTTATGGTAATAGGTGAGCGAAGGGATTATTTGTCCAATATGGTGTCGGCATTAAGAGCCGAAAAGTGGATTCGAAAAAGTTGTGAGGCCTAATTGTTATTTGTAAGTCAGTCGGAAGAGGAGGGACTGACAGTGGATAAGGTTAGGACCGTAAAGGAGTTCCAAGATGTTTTTCTAGAGGAGCTTCCAGGATTGCCTCCGAATCGAGAAGTTGAGTTTGGAATAGACTTGTTGCCTGGAATGGCGCCTGTGTCTATCGCACCGTATAGGATGGCACCGAAGGAATTAGTAGAGTTAAATGCTCAAATTCAAGAGTTGTTGGATAGGGGCTTTATTTGGCCAAGCGTGTCTCCATGGGGAGCACCGGTGCTATTCGTGAAAAAGAAGGATGGTACGATGCGGATGTGCATTGATTATCGCCAGTTGAACAAACTGACGATTAAGAATAAGTATCCACTGCCAAGGATTGACGATCTATTCGACTAGCTTAGAGGAGCTTCTGTATTTTCCAAGATCGACCTTCGATCTGGATATCATCAGTTAAGGGTCAAGGAGGTAGATATCCAAAAGACGACATTCAAGACTCGGTATGGTCATTACGAGTTTCTGGTTATGCCATTTGGACTAACGAACGCTCCTGCAGCGTTTATGGATCTGATGAATCGTGTGTTCCAACCATTTTTGGATCAGTTCAGAGTCGTCTTTATTGACGATATCCGGTATATTTCAAACCGAAACGAAACATGATGAGCATCTCCGTATAGTCTGTAAGTATTAAGGAGAATGAACTCTTTGCGAAGTTCAAAGAAGTGTGAATTTTGGTTGAGGAGGTAACCTTCTTAGGACATGTGGTCTCTGCTGAGGGATTAAGGTGGACCCTCGGAAAATTGAAGCGATTTTGGAGTGGAAGCCGCCTAGGTCGATGTCGAAATATGGAGTTTTCTAGGGTGACATGATACTACTGAAGGTTTGTGGAAGGTTTTTCGTGATGGCGCACCTCGACAAAACACATAAGGAAAGGAGTACCGTTTGTATGGACTAAGAAATAGCAGAAGCTTTTGAGAAGTTGAAGAAAGTTCGATGAAGCACTTGTGTTAATTCAGACGGAGTCTGGGAATGATTTTACTGTGTACAGTGACGCATCACACGTGGGTTTGGACTGCGTGTTAATGCAAGAGGGTAAGGTGGTTGCATATGCATCACGATAGCTTAAGCCTCATAAGGGAAACTATTTGACTCATGATTTAGAGTTGGCAACAGTGATATTTGCACTTAAGATTTGGAGACATTACTTGTACGGAGAAAGGTGTATTGTATACACTGACCATAAGAGTCTTAAGTATTTGTTGACTCAGAAGGAGCTGAACCTTAGGCAAAGGAGATGGATTGAGTTGCTTAAGGATTATGACTGTACAATCGAGTATCACCCAAGCAAGGCTAATGTGGTAGCCGATGCTCTAAGTCGTAGAGTCAGATCGATCCGAGAGTAATGTTTGCTAAATGCGAGTCTCGTATGATGATGGAAGTCTCATTGGTGAGTTGCAAGTGAGGCCAAACAGGTGGATCAAATTAAGGAAAAACAGTTGAACGATGAGTCTTTGGTCGCTCGTTTTCAACAAGTTAAGGAAGGGGAACTTCGAGTTTGGGAGCCGAAGAGACGATGCAACAACAATACCCTCATCTGTTTGGATTAGGTAAATTTCGAGGACGAAATTTCTTTAAGGAGGGTAGAGTTGTAACGCCCCAATTTTCGGGAATCCTGTGAATGTTGGCATAGGTTTAATTATGTTAGTGGGCTCTAGAAAGCCCAAACTTAAGATAGAACCCGACAATTTTAGTTAATTTTGTTCCATAACAAAAAGGGGTGAAATTATGAAATAGGACCTATGTGAAAATGTTTGAAAATGCTATAGGTTAAATTGAAGTGACCAAATAAATAGGAGTGCAAAATAGGAGGATTTGCATGACAAACCTCCCATTTTACATGAAGTGGCCAGCCATCATGTTGTTGTAGACAAAATGTACACTTGATATCCATAATTTATGAGACAAATTGATACAAATTGATAATAGGTTAGGTAAATGTTCCATGATAATAGGTTAGGTAAATGTTCCATGATAATGGGTTAGGTAAATGTTTCATGATAATGGGTTAGGTAAATGTTTCATGATAAGAATTTCATGTCTTTTGTATTAAAGAATTAAATGGATGAAATATGAAGTTCTATTAAAAGAAAAGGGGTAAAAGAACAAAGTTTTGTCCATCTTTGTTCATCATAGCTGAAAGTTAGAGAATAGAAAGGAGAGGAGAAAGCTCTTGAGTATTCGGTCATTAGGAGGAGGAAAATTGAAGGTAAGTTCTTGGTACCTTGCTTCTATTTTGAGGTTCATGAGTTCTTCTTGATTCTACCTTAACTCTTGAAGTATATTTTGATTTTTAGTTGTGTTGTGAGCATTTGGTCATGAATTAAAATGAAGGAAATGGTTGTTGTTTCATGTTCTTTTGATGAAAAATGGAAGATATGTGAAGTTGAGCCAAACAAATGAGCATGCATGTGCCTTAGATGCTAAAGGAAAAATCGGCTAACATGTTGTGCTTTAAAATGATGAAATGGAGATTATGCTTAAGTAAAAATCATAGATATGTGATGATTGATTGGTGATATACATGTTTAAATAACATGCATGCAAGATAGGTGTATGAAAGAGTGATTTGGTAATAAATCTGCTTGGGACAGCAGCAGTAACGTGACTTTGGAAAATCACCATAAATTGTGGGAGATGAATTAGAAGCTGAATAAATTATGTAATTAAAGCTTATTGAGTCTAGTTCCTAATGAAATAAACAAGAACATATTTTGAATTCTGTACAATGAGAAATTTGATTCGTAATGAAGAGTGGTCAGATTAGTCAAACAGTGAAACATGGGAAACTTTGAGAAAAATCTGGTATTGATTGGCTAAACCAAAAATTCTGAAAATTTTATGGATAGAAGATATATGAGTCTATTTTCAGGGAAAATTAACGGCACTTTATTTAGAGTTTCGTAGCTCCAGTTATAAATGATTTAGTGACTGTTGCTCAGGAAGACAGCTTGCAGTGAAATTATGATTATATGGTAAACATTGACAAAAATTTGTTAATGAGTTGCTTATTGATTTCTTATAAGCTTACTATGATCTATAGGTGTGGTTGGCCGAATATTGTAAGGGGTTAATACGTAGTTTGTATTTGAATAGTTAGATTAACGTGTTAGTAATCCAATTGTAGGCGGTTCGTGTGTGGATCTCGTCAGCATATCGTCGCAAACAGGTGTGTAACTAACACCCTCTTTCTTAGTCTAGATCGGCAAAAGTCGAAAATCCGAAATGCCGAAAATCGGTATTTTGTAGATTTGCGAGTGTGCGAATGCTCGTGAGGTAAATCGATTAATGTTTTTGGTAAGCTGCAATGTTTAGGCGCAAAGTGCACGATTTACGTGCCCTCGATATTTTGGGCTTAAGTGGCCAAAATTGGAATGATGGGCCAACGGGCCCAATTCGGTAAGAACCCTCAGTAGTGATTCTGTTAGTACGTGAAAGGTAGGAATATGCATGAAAAATCCTAAAATAGATAAATTACTGAAATACCTTTAAAAGTGGAAAATTTACGATTTTACCCCTAGGAGATAAATTACGAAATACCTCTAGGGTTAAATTGACTTAAATGCATGTTTGATTGTTGTTATTTCTTGCATGCCATGTTGTTATTATCGATGCATGGGATTGGGATAGTGACGGAGGAAGTCTTGAAAGTGGCTTGTCCACGTCTTGGAGGCTTTGCCTCAATTTATTGATAATCGAGCAAAGAATGTCAAGAAGCTGTGGAGTGTTAATTTGGGTGGGTTGAGCTATTCCCACATGGAGTGTATGGCTGGTACGGTGGAGTGTAGTGGTTGGTGGGTTGAGTAGTCTCCCAAATGGGCTTGCATATGTTTATTGATGTTGCATGTAATTTTGAAATGGGCCTATGGGCCATCTTATTATCTGAATAAGGGCTAAGGCCCGGTTTATTGTAATCTGAAAGGGCTCGCCCAGATACCACTATTACTGAATGGGCTTAGGCCCAATAGGCTTGAGTGACTTGGGCTTTGAATGGGTTTTCCTTACACATCGAGTTTCCCCAAACTCACCCCTTTTATTTTCATCCACGCAGAAATCCCCAACCATAGTGGGCTTGGAGTCGTGAGGGAATTTGAGTGGCCACCCGCTTTGAAAGTTTGATTTTCTTCCGTGAACTGGACATCCTTTTAATTACGTTTGAGGTTTTGGGCTTTTAAATGTAATAAGGCCGCTTATTTATTTTGATGGTTTTAATATGTATTACTAAGGTAGGTAATACTTATTTTAACTGTTGAAATTGGATAGTTTTAGGCGCGTTTTCAAAAACAACAGTTGATTTCAAAATAACACGACAATAAGCAAAGCTTCCGCAATGAAAGTATTTTCCAAAATTAATCACTTTTCCTAAAATGACTTAATCAAATCGGTTTCTAGAAATATCCATGACGTTAAGGTGTGGCAATGGCGGTATGCATGTCTAGGATTGGATCCGAAGGAGCTTGGTACTTAGCGATCCGATGGACTCACCACCTCTTTTTAGGTTTCCTACGGTGCATGACTTCCATTCACTTTAACCCTTAATGAATTAATCTTTTGAACATCAAGTACGATTTTCTGGACTTAGAATGGAAAAATTTTTTTTTAACGTTTTTGATGTGGCATGCCGGATCCGGCCATAACCTCTGGGCCGGGTTTGGGGTGCTACATACGATTGTTTCCATTTTCTTTGAGGAGCAAGGCAAAATAGTGATATATATTGTATATAATGTTTTTTTTAAACTATTATAAAAATGAACATTCGCAATGTATTTTTTATATGTATTATACTTATTTTAACCAAAAGATAAAAACATATAAATTCGACCAATCTTAGTTAAAGTTCTCGCTGCGAACAAATTTTCATTAACAATTTATGGATATGTTTATTTGGAGTCAATTTTTGCAGGTATTACTATGATTATTGCGGCACTTATTTGACACATGATCCATGACACTTATTAAATAAAATATGGTTGGACAAGTGTATATATTCAAGTAATTAATTTTAATTGATGATTTACTAATTATAAATTAAGATTATTGTGCAAAAGTTACATATTAAGGTTATTGTCACCACATTACACATATGATAAATCTTCTAACATCTCATCATTAAAAAGAGTCACTTTCTCTAAAAATTGTGTGCTCATTTATTTAATTTATTTAAATTTAAATAAATTAGATAAACATTTATTAAATTTGAATATAAATAAAATAAAATAAAGTTTATATTTACATTTTATTAATTTTAAAGTAAATAAATATCACGTAAAATCAATTTTAAATATTATTATTTTGAGTTTATATAAAATAAT